>NC_138151.1:29889024-29896524 GCF_964199315.1 Orbicella franksi
TTCTTCCTTAGAACCATCCAAAGACGTTTTCGAAAATTTAGGAGAATTTCAGGAAAGGAATTTCCAGGGACTTGATAAACGTGAGTAGATTTTTTAGCTATAAATTTAGTGTAAGACCAGGAGTATGCGCGAGAATCGCCCTCAGTGAGTAGTAATTAGTTGCTGCGATAATGAGAGATGACTTGAAAAAGAGACATAGGTGGGGGTCCTGGGTGCTTTAGCGTTCCCTTCCCTCCCATCTGTTTCAGAGAGTTTTACCAGTTTTCAATTGAAACGCTCATAATTCCGCAAAAAACTCTTCGGAGAAAATATATATAAGCAATCGTCCTCAAGCGTGGCTAATATTTCACGGTAAACGAATCTTGTATGCAAGTATACTTAGCAATATATCAATGATAACAAAAATTAATAATTAGCCCTTATTAACCGAGCAGAAGGTCTGTATGGGAGAATCTTGACTGAGGTCGTGAGTACAGATCGAACGCAGTGAGGTCTGTGCACACGACCGAGGGAATTAATGCGGCTCATACTTGAAGAAAACTCCTTTAAGTTTAATGACAAACACTTCGTACAAACTCACGGCATTGCGATGGGAACTAAAATGGCGGTCGCTTTCTCCGTTATTTTCATGGCAGACCTTGAAAAACGACTGCTAGCGGCCAGCCCACTGAAACCCTTTGTTTGGAAGAGGTTTATCGATGACATATTTTCTTTGTGGAACATTGCAATGGAAGAAGTTTCCATTTTTGTTAACTTTGCTAACTCGTTCCACCCTACGATCAAATTTACTTGTGAAATGTCATCCAAACGCGCTGTTTTTCTCGACACAGAGGTGTTCAAAGCGGACCTCGCCTTTCAACTCTCAAAATTCTCGATTCACAAACCCACTTCAAGCCCAGTGAAACTTTTCAGTATACACGCTTCTCATCCTGCCACCCGTTCAATACTAAAAAGGGTTTTATCAAAGGAGAAGCATTACGTCTTTTAAGAACCAACTCAGTCAAAGAGAATTTTAATAAATGCAAACGAGATTTTGAGCAAAGACTCTGTAACAGAGGCTATCCCACGACGCTCGTTCATAAAATCTTGACTGAAGTTCAGTTCTCAGACAGAACAGAAGCTCTTCGTAACAAAACAAAGAAGGCGAAAGAAATTTTACCGTTTGTTACCACTTATAATCCGGCCACACGGAATCTTAAAAAGATTCTCATGAAACACTGGCATATCATTCAACGGCAGCCTAGACTAGCACATATCTTTAACCAGCCACCGATTGTATCTTACAAGAAGGAAAAATCACTCAAGGACATTTTAGTCCGCGCAAAACTTCCTTCAATCACGCCGCAATCATCAAAAATTGTAAACAAAGAAGCACTTTCAAAAGGTTTTTTTTCAAAGCAGAAGGAAATTTACATATGATCTTTTTCTGCTAGCAACAAGCTCAGCCTGCGTTCACACATTTCTGTCCGCAACTCAACTGAGCCAATAAACCTAGCCCTTGATCATTTACTAAGCGCTCCTCCATTTACACTTGAAACCTTTCAGTTGATCATTCATAGCGAACGTAGAAGCTGAGGACTCGTAGACTTTATTTAAATAAATGACTAAACTCGGTTAATAAGATGTTCATTATATGGCAAACAAGAAAAATTTAATTCGTTTAGATGTAACCGGTTGGTACTAACTGACATTTTGCTCGCGAACGGCGATGAGGCGAACTTAATCCTACCAAAGTTTGCTCTTTACTTTTTTCTCATCAGGCTTTTTGGCTCTTCCATAGATAAACATTGTTAGAAGAAAATAGTCAATATTTTTGCATTTTAGTTTGCAACTTTTCCCCCCCAAAATGTAACCGGTCTAGATGCCGGTCCAGATGGGAAAATCTAGACCGCTTTCAATACGATTTCAAGCAATCAAACTCGTGAATTCGCTAGTTTCCAGTCCTTGTGAGACATAGCCATATAATAAATAAAGATATTAGTTCCAGTGAATAGGAACTGCTTATTTCAGAACCTGCTCGGCGACAATCTACTTAATTTCCCAATTTTGCGAGGAAAAATAGCTTACACTTTGTTCCCTATCGTCATCCAGTTGCAATGTATACTTTGACCGACAGCAATTTGCTAGGCTGTTGCAATTGTCGAGTCCCTGCTGTTTGTAATTATTTATTTGATCTTTTTTTTTCTTGCAAAGTTAGTGGAAGAGTGAAATTTGATTTTTTCCCCTCCTTTCATAGACGCAGCCAAAGAAGTTTCGGAGAATTCAAAGGAATATCCCGAAAGGAGTTTCCAGATTCTTAAGAAAAGTGAGTTACTTTTTTATCAACACATTAGGCAGACAAGGAGGGGTCTCTCATGTTTTTCACAGAAACTAGAACGCGCGGGAAAATCGCCTGTATCGAGTTGTTATTGGTTACCGCAATAATGAGATACCCTGCTGAGGCAGGTGTTAACGTACGTACAACGAGTGCAATTGCTATCTTATTTCATTTTTTTGAGGCGTAGATAAATTGATAAATAAAATGTTTCTCCTTAGACCTACCCAAGGAAGAGTCTGAAGGTTCTAGGGAATTTTCCAAAAACAATCTCCAGATTTCTGAAGAAAGTAAGTAGATCATATTTTGCATAAATTTAGTGTTCCTTCTCTTTCTCAGGATACTAAGAACGCGGGCGAAAATCGTCCACCCACCCCCCCCCCCCCCGGAGTTGTAATTACAGTAAAACGATAATGAAAGAGGACTTGTAAAATACACATAGGCATTATCCTGGGGATCTGAGAGTTGGCGGCGCCCCCGTTGCCCGTCAACCCCCGCCCCTTCCCTCTTGCTTAGGGGAATTGCACGGTTTTCGGGCCGTTTTCAGGCATAATGCTGATAATTCGGGCAAAAACTCTTGGGGAGAATTTAGGAAAAAAATGTTGATCGTTACAACTGGCCAGTATTTCAATTGCAAGTCAAGACTTCCTGAATGCAATCAAGTAAGAAGATAATGAATAAATTAACAAGTAATACTAACAGCTTTTTGGGGTGAAACTATATTCCTGGAAGATGCCAAACCAATTTTGATTTTTGGTTTAATAACATATTGTCTCATTTAAAAGCGAAAAATGACCAATATGCATTTTGTACATGTTAACCATGCAATGCAAGTACTTTTCTATTCCGCTTTCAACATTTACAGTTTCGAACATTGCCTAATTGTTTTTTTACAAGAACTTTCGCGCCTCCAACAATTCAATTCCAAGATCGGGAGGACCTCAGCTATGAAGCATATTTCAAAAAAATAACTTTAAAAGTATTCATACTAAGGCTATATTTCCTTACTTAATTACTTTGTGCGTAGTTAATTGAATGAATGAAATCGTGATGATCATCATGGACATTGTTAATCAAAATTGATCCATTTCTTTTCAGACGTACCCAATGAAGATTTCGAGCATTCAAGGGATTTTGCTGAAAAGCCGTTTTCCGAAAGTAAGTAGATTATTGAGCAATACAATTAATAGATAAAGAGTATAAAGAGGACTCGTAGAATAGCCATAGAACCTAATTAAAAGAGGAAGGGGGCGATGGCAATGTCCTTCCCCCTTGTTTCGGGGAAACCGTGATATTTTTCGAGCATGCAGAACGCACTCATAATTCGGGCAATAGTGACGAAAGTGGCTCTAGACCGTTACTGTTCGCCAGTTGGGCACAATAATAACGTTTTTTTTTTCTCCTTTATTAGGAGTCACTATTCGCTGAGCCGTTAGAAATTGGACAAAAGAAATTGGTTTCCCTAAGGGTCTTCCTTCCATTGTTGAAAATTCTGCAGCTTTAAAAGTTCTGCCGCCCTAACTTCTTCTCACCCTATCTGGCTCAGATCTCGGAATTGAGGAATGCCCGAACAATGGCGTGGCTCTACGGTTGTTTTAGTTCCTGTGCTCCAAAAAAGGGCACTCTCATGCACCAGTGCAACATTACTCAAAACGTTTCCGGCTGAAATGGTTGCAACCTTTTAAGCCAGGTTAACAGTTGCTTGAAATGGTTAATCAGTCAAGCTGATCAAAAGCAGGTTTTACCCAGAAGTACACGAAAAGACCCAATCGATCAACCTAACCGAAACACGACCTTAGATCGATATTAAGTAGTGGGCCCTTGTTACTTCTTTTATGTGGACCTGTCTCTTTTTGCACCATTTCCATTCCCCATCAAGCTAAAAGAGGAGGCAGAGTTGGAGGAGACATGCATTTGATTTATCCGTATTCATTTAGTGATTGATTATCTTGCGAGTTACCTTTCTAGTTTGCTACCACCAATTCAATTCCCAGAAAAAGCTAATTTTTGCCAATTCTACTTTTTTCTTAGGCACGCGGAAACAATCTTATCGCTGTGAACGCGGCCGTCCAGCCTGTGAATGCACAGCAAGCGCAGCAGTTTGCAGATTTTACCTCGAAATTGACGAAATTAAAACCTTCACCCGTTATCAAAAGATAATGGGGAATAGGCCTAAAGGAGTTGCTATGCGAGGAACCGACGGAATGATCTACTATTTCGGTGAAAATGGGACAGCTTTGCCACTACAGACTGATGGAACATGCTCAACGCTGAACAACACTAACTGCACCAATCCTCAGTTTGTGGATGGTAAAACGTACCGTTTGGCGATAGCTGTCAATGGGCAGATTCCTGGACCTACCTTGATAGTTCACGAAGGGCAAGAGGTTCAAATTCATGTTCACAACAATCTTACCTCCGAGGGTATTTCAATTCACTGGCACGGGATGCATCAGAAAGGAACACCTTGGATGGATGGTGTAGGGAAAGTGACCCAATGTCCAATAGAACCTCAATCGAGCTTTTTATACAGTTATAATGCTACTCCTTCTGGGACGTTTTGGTATCATTCTCACAGCGGTGCTCAAAGAACAGATGGCCTCTTTGGTGCGCTTATAGTTAAAGAAAAAACTAAAAGGATGAAGCAAATCCAAACTGAACTGAAAGAGCATGGTGTCGATGATGAATTTAAAGACCTTCCAGATCAGCACACGTTATCGTTTCTAGACTGGCAACAAGAGGCATCCTTGGACCTGTTTGTACAGGTCCAAGGTGCAGTGGGCTTCTATCCAAACAAATCGTATGGCGAGGTGCCTACTCCACGTGATAAGAGATATGAATTGACAAAAGGTTTTGAGGGAGCAGGCATTGGGTCTATCCCGTATTTTTCTGGGATTATAAATGGTAAAGGCAGGCATGCTCGTGTTCCATACAACAAAACAAGACTGAGCATATTTACTGTGGAAACCGGAAATACATATCGCTTTCGACTAGTTGGCGCCCAAGGACTCTATGCTTACAGATTCTCCATTGATGGCCATAAAATGATTGTTGTGGGTACTGACGGCTATTGGCTTGAGCCTGTAAAAGACGTCGATTACCTCATCATCCATACAGGAGAGAGGTATGACTTTCTACTTAATGCAACCAATACAGATGGGTTGAATAACTACTGGATGCGTGCAGAGACTTTGGAGGTTAATACAAGTAGGTCCGAGCCACCCTACCAGTCACTAGGACATGTGGCAGAGGCTATTTTGCACTACAAGCAGCCTGGGGACTCGAATGATCCGGATGTTAATGTGCCATCAACACAATATCAAGAGATCAAAGACAAGTCTCCTCCCAAACAGTGCACACAGGACGCCCCATGCAAAGCAGTGAACTGTCCGTTTCTAAACTTTCATCCATCATATAACATCACCTGTGTTAATGTCCAAAACCTAAGTTTACTTGAGCCAACTCCACCTGATGAGCTTCCAAGGGCAAAGCCTGAAGCCCCTGAAAAGTGCCCAAATTGCACACATTTCATCAACTTCAATTTTGAGGGCGACTCTCAAACTAGTTCAGTGAATGGGCGCAATTTCTTGTTACCCTCATTTCCTCCCCAAACGCAATATTCTCAGTTTGAAAGAGAGGACATAAAGTGTAACCTTACGGCCGACTGCAATCCATCCACACTCGATTGCTCATGTGTCCATGTCATAGAAATTCCCCAAGACGAAACTGTGCAAATGGTGTTTTCTGCAATTGGTGCTTATCACGATGTTCATCCAATTCATCTTCATGGCCACTCATTTCATGTTGTTCGTGTTGGATATCCAGAATATGACAACACAACTGGTTTTGTTGGAAACCACAGTAGTGATATATACTGCGATGATATCAACTGTCGTAATAAGGGATGCGACCGAAGGAGATGTACCAGACCAAGCTGGGCAAAAACATTGAAACCGGAGTTTTCCATTCATAACAAAACGGTCAGAAAGGACACAGTTATGGTCCCTGCTGGAGGGTACGTGGTCATCAATTTCATATCCAATAATCCTGGCTGGTGGTTTCTTCACTGCCACATTGAAATACATCAGCTCCAGGGAATGACAGTGATTGTCAACGAGACTTCTAAGCAGCTGCTCAAACCACCCAAAGAGATGCCCACGTGTGGAGACTTTGGCAAAACTGGGTAAGCCATTGACTAAAAAAGGAAGAAGGTCTTAGCATTTTCAACAGATATTGGACTCCACCAAAATATTAGAAACATCCCTTGGAAAAACCAAAATTCGTACTTTTGTTTAACAATTAGACTATGGGCTGGTGATTTCTAGTTAACAATGAGAATATCACCAGGTTTCCATCGTGTGATAGGTGACGTGGGCGCAGCCCGTGTCAACTATTCTGCTTAGAAATCGAATGCAAATAATCTACTTGTTTTAGTATAAATATACTGGTCGCCCAAAATTTTATTTCCATCCTATTCACACATTTGGAAAACGCAAAGAAGCCGCGACCATTTTGTTAACAACTGCTCACTGCTAGGCTACTCATTACCTGCAGCAGAATAGATAGTGAATAGCGTAGCCAACACGAGAACGACATTCGTGATCGAACGCAAGCAGATTAATAGTAAAAGGTGAAAGCTGAAGAAACCGAAGACCGCTGATCAGTTATTGCCTCATAGAAATCGAGAGCCAACAATCTGAGTGTTTTAGAGAATTCTGAATGAAATTTCCTTCAAATAACGATTTTAAATTATTGAAACTTCAAGTATTAAAAAATCGCGAGGATTGAATTGTCGTTCGAAATTTGATGTGAACTCGCGTCTAGTAGATTTTTCAACAATTTCAAGTGAATATTCCTTATTTAGTCTTCTCAGGAATTTTTAAATTATCTGGTTAATTATAAATGTTCCTCCAATATTTAGCAAAAACGTTATAAGTGTCCATTTCGTGAGCCACCTACAGCTACGACACATTAAATACACATTGGTATGAATCTACTAGCGCTCTATCACGAATGCCGTTCTCTGATTGGCTACGCTACTCACTATCTATTCTGTGATAGATCGTGAGTAGCGTAGCAGTGTGCCCTTGTTAACAAAATGACGGCCGCTTCTTGGCGTTTTCGAAGTGTCTGTGAAGAGAATTTAGATAAAGTCTTCAACGAGTAGTAGATTTTTGATAAAACAA
>NC_138151.1:29901524-29926524 GCF_964199315.1 Orbicella franksi
ATCTCGTCCGCGGTGAAACTCACAAAGCGTCCGGTTTCCTCGAAGCGAAGCGACTCGAAAACTGGAAACCTTGTTGCTACGATTCGTGCAGCAGCACTCCGAATAATATTTTCAAAAGCCGCTTTCTCTTGTTTTCATGTCTTTTTTACTTTATGAGTGTAGATATTGTTTAATTGAGTGCTGGCCATTTCACTAAGAGTCCCGATCATTTTGCGATCTAAGAACTCCCACTCGTTTGCTTGCTTACATAAAATATCCAATTAAATAGACTGAAAAGCCCCAGGATCGACTCTCCACCTCTTCATGTCTAAGGCTACTGTTATTATCTGCTTTACAGCCCTGAGATGTCCTTAAGATGTTTTTTGGGGGGCTTCGAACATAATCACTCTAAATTTTCAGCGCGGCATGAGAGCAATACAACCAGTGACGTCACTAGGCTGTTTTGGCCGCGCTAAGATGGCCGCCAAGTTTGGGCTTAACCAGCCAACTTCGAACGGCTGAAAAAGCAGTTTTCGCTTACCGTATGGGAAAAAAAAGTCTGCAGTGTTTCCAAGTAAGGTTGAAACTTTATTACTGAGCAAAAATCTCACATACGAAAATTTCGTTTCAGTGGCACTTTAAAGATAGCTGCACTTCGCTGAGCCAAGTGCAGCAAGCGGATACTATCGTCGGATAGTATCCGCGCGAGATCGTACCACGTGATCAGTTTTAGCCAATGACGACAAAGAAAAATTTAGTGGAGAATTTTGTAATGGCTGACTGAAGAAGATAGCTCAGCCAATCAGATTGCATCATTTGCATTAGTATACGAGTAGAATTTTACTAATTAACAATTAGATTATGAGCTCAAGATTTCTATGAGGTGATAGTTGTTGAGGCCGTAGGCCGAATCAAGTATCACCTCATAGAATCGAGAGCGAATAATCTAATTGTTTTAGTAAAATTCTAAGTGAAATTTCCTTTAAATAACGATTCGAATTATTTCTGGTCTTAGTATTAAACTTCACGCCCTAGAGAATTCGCGCGGACTAAATTAATTGTCAATGTGACATTTACAGTTGTGTACGCGCGCTAATCAGTTTCTTTAAAAAATTTCGAGCTTTTTTAATCCAAGAAACTGTAAATGCACTCCTTTTAGTTTTCTGAGGAATTTTGTTTATTTGTTTGTTTTCGTATGTTCTTTGAAAACTGCGGAGAAACGAGGAAACATTGCAATTTTGTTGACAACACCCGAGCCACTGCACACTAATGGCTGATTGTGTGCAATGGCTCAGCCAATCAGACTACAGGATTTAAATTAGTATATTAGCAGAATTCTACTAAAACTCGATAGACACACACAACTAGTTAGCCGAGGCTGTTGATGGCGCGAGGAAAATAATTTTATTGTGATAATCAAAGTAAACACTTCTCCTCGCAGTGTTTTGTAAAAGAAATAGAAAACGTTTTCTCTGTGTTTCTGTAGAGTTACATAAAGAAACACTCGTAAAGTAAAAGTTTGTGAGAACTCAAAAGAGTTGTGGAGATATTCGCCCCTGACTCGCGTTGTCACAGTTACTGTGTTTCTCGTCAACCCAAACTTCTACGGCTGTTTCCATAACTCCATAGAAAAAGATTCTATTAATTAAAGATCAATCAGATCGTAACTATTCGCGTGTGTACTATGTTAGCTCATTGATTGTAACCATGGTAACTCATGGATGAGGGTTGGTGACCTACCTATGTAGTATGTACGCAAAACACTTCCTCAGATGTTTTAAAGCATTTGTTATGGTGCAACTAATTTCGAGTAAAGACAGAAGCTCAACAATGGTACGGAACATCCACTCCGGTGTTTCGTATCATTTTTTTCGTTAAAGGGCCCTAGTCAGCCACACTGGCCATTACACATATTTTTGTTTACATGTGGGAGTTTGGCTATTATATTTTATTCGGAGCCTGTCACTGAATTAAACCTACCTTCAGGATCACGGCTTACAGTAAAGCAATAAGATTTCTCTTCACCATGTAATATCAATAATTTCGATGGACTAGGGCCCTTTAAAAGAAGTAGGTACTGCAAAGAAAAGACATGAACTTGATACCACTTCTGAGTGTTACCCATTCTTAACCAGTGGAGGAAAGCAGGGTGTCATTGGTGTTTTCATTTCTTAGGACATGGGAGGGAGGGAGGGAGGGAGTAATGAAGGGGAGGGGGGCGGGTGGCATAAACCCGTTGGTATGTCGCTATTCAAAATTTATCGAGCCCTCTTCATGGGGGCATATTTCATTACTTGCCCTCTCTCCCCGACACACGCATATCTGCCACTCCCTGTAGCGCCCTTATTAAGGCTTCCATTATAATCTAATTATCTCCTTACTTTGCTTTCCAAAACAACGATTTACCTCCCCCCCCCCCCCTAATGCCCTTCATTAGTCTTATTATAGCAGGGAAACGTCCATCAGATAGAAACATAGTCTTACAGTAGATATAGAGTGCCACTGACATATTTAGTGTATATTCTTAGAATTTGTTTTGTTTTAGTGATTTTTAGTCATCTTCAACCTCACGTATCAATACTTTGTAAGAGTGCTCTTAATTACAAGCATGCGTGTGAGTGATACTGGTACGGGTAATCAAAACTGACATTTGGAGTGGTTTTCTACTGAGTGTCGTAAAACCAAAACCAGAGTAATCTCTCTAGCCAATCACAAATTGCACAGACAGTCCAACGAACCAATCAAACCTAGCTCTAAGCAAATTCATGTACCCGACTCCAAGCTCGAGGAAACCTGTGCGAGCGGGTCACATTTCGTTTTGGTTTTACTTCTGACTGGATGACTAAGTGGCGCGAGGTTATTGACGCCAATTTTTTAACGTAGTCAATAATGCAACCCCAAACAGATGAGAATTAATTTCTACACGCAAGTGAAAAACCGTTCTATCAGGTCATTAAAACCACAGTCCTAGACATATTAATGAAGCAGTAGATTTCTGTTCGATTCAGAATTAAGCATTTTAGACTACAGTAAAACATTTCAGATACTCATTATTTTAGGATTTTACTCAAATCTGGGAAAGAAATGGGAAGTGATTTTCCTTCTCTGTGGAAATATTGGACAGAAATTTGAGAACGCTAATTGGCCTTACACAAAGTTAAAACTTTTTTTACTTTTTCGAAAATATTAGGAAATCTTAAAACTTCATTCCACCTTTCTCATGTTCATTTGTATTTGGGACATGATTTTTTGACAGTAGAAAATTATTGGAAACCTAGTTTGATAAAATTATGGGACTAAGCATCTTGGAAGGAAATACTGAAACATAGTTTTCTCACTTTGGGAAATGTTTAGGCGAAAAATTGGGAATTTTTGTCCTGGAAAAGGTCCGTTACCGGTTTCGGAAAAATGTAGGAGATTTTAAAACTAATGCCACTTTTACCCAAGTTTATGTATATGGGCATTGTTTTCTGGCACTAGGAAAATTATTGGGTCCACACTTTGGCTAATTCGAATTCAGCTATGGGATTTTTTCCCGAATTTTGGTAAGAGATGGAACTTTTTTCGCAACCGTGTGATACAACTTGGGATAATATTAGGAAAGCTATCTAGGAAGAGATAGTAGTCGCTACTTTGGGAACGATTATAGTAGAGTTGTATGCTCAGTTACCGCATTGTCAGTGCCACACAGAAATATTTCTGTTCTTTATCCTCCACCAAATGGTACAGGCAGGTAAAAAAGAGATACTAAATAGTTGTATTTTTTTGATAGAGGGCATTATTGTAAGGGTTATTAAATCAACAAATACAGGTGAAAGGAAATAAATATAAAAGACAACTGTGCTTTGGAGTTACATATATATTTAAAAAATAGCTAAAAGAAAATAAGCGTGCTCATTATTTTAAAACCGTTTTTCTATTTAAGCAGTGGATCACTACTCTTTCTATGGGTCTGCCGGCGCAATAAACCACTTGAGATGTTGGGAGAACACGAGAAAAGCTTGTAAATCATGAGCCGCTAGGGGATTGGCTACCTGAGCGTGCAAGATGGCGCTATCTTGCCCTCGCTGGATTACTCGCTGTGTCCCGCAAGAAAATAAAGACAACAACAACAACAACAACTTCATTTGTACTCATTCGGCTAGAAATTAAATGGACCAAAATTAGTTTAAAATAAAAAGAGTACATGGCTGCCCGAAATAACCTAAAAAAAATAACCTTAAAAAAAAAATCGTGACCAATATCTAGCCTTCTAGACCTCACGCTTTGTGTATAACCCATATTTATTGGAGGCTGAACAATGTCTATCGCCGGCACTTTCTGCCATAATCTTATAGGGATCCCCTTTTGGTCTAGAACTAGTTTTACCCTATACTTAACGGTTCTTGTATACAACAAGCGTGTAAATATATAAAATTTTTCTCTGCGCTTCTATAGAGCGTTTTCACTTTCGTGGTAGCAGTCATGCAAGTTCATACAAAGAGTTCAGCTCCCACAGGATTAGCTAACCCTTCAATAACAAGCCTTGTGTTCAGTCACGTTATCTTTGTCAACTGTAAGAGTCTCTCTTTTGGATTTTTGATCATACTTAATCCTCTGTTGAGGCATATATGATATTTTGATCAGTTTATTTGTTTACTTGTAAGAGCAAATATGTCTTAGATGCGTAAAATAACCTCGAGGGATAATCATGACTGTGGTATTTATTTGTAAAAGCAAATATGTGTTCCATGTGTTGAATACCCTCGAGAGATAATCATAAATTGGCACTTTACAGTCTACAAAACACAAAAGGGAGGACACTCAATAAGGCGGCTTTCTTTCGCAATTCTACAACCCTGTTGGGAAATTTTGAAAAGAAACGGAGATTTCTTTGAAAATCACTGAACCCAACCAACCGACCACTGATAACTATACCCCAGGCTGAACTGCTTGTCTTATTAACAATAAACCAAGAAAATATCATGCACAGAAAAATAACGCCTTCTATTTAGAATAAACTAAACTTATTCATATCATCCCAAACATATTCTTGAACGTTGAAATTATCCTTGTTCCTTCAAAGCGTCGAGCGCTCTGTAATAAAAATTTATTACTGCTGACGCATTGAAAAGCTGCAATAGATAGAACTCACCCAAACAATTAGAAGTTTTAAAAAAGTTCGAGCAACCACTCGAACTCTGGCTTGTGAAAGAAGTCTTTTATAACAGATTACTTAACCGAACAACCGATTCCACGCCAATTCCTCAAGCGGTTAATTATGTGTTTCCTGAGGTGTAAAGACGACACGTACTCACACTAAGCTTTCAGTTCCACGCACGAAAGCAGATAGTTCATATTGACGAACTATCAGTCTTCGTTCTGTACTGGCACGCATAGCAAGACACAATAAAAACGCTTGTTCAAGTCCGCCCCCACGGATTATGCCTCTAGTATACAAAACTACCAATCAAACTGATCCACGTCTCTGTCAGTCACGTTAATTTCTTCAACAGTAAGAGCTTCCACTTTCCTCTCTTTCATCATCATAATAAACATATCTGTTATTGAACAACGTAAGAAATTTTGATCGGTTGTATTCGTTTATTTGCAAGAGCAAATATGTCTTCGATGTACAGAATACTCTCAAGCGATAATCATGAATTGGCGCTTCTAAGTCTTAAGAACAAAACAGGAAGAACACTCAAGAAGTCGGCTTTCTTTGCAATTCTACAACCTTCTAAGGGAGTCTTGAACCGAGACGGAGATTTCTTCAGTTGAGATTTACTGAACCCAACCAACCAACCAACCACTGCTAATTTAATTGCTCCTTGAAAACAAGTCATTACCTTCCAAATTGTCGCTAAGTTCCTTCTCTTTTGAGGGTTTATCACAACACTAAATCTCCCTGGCCGCTCAATAGTTGCAAACAGTATGACCACCGACGGAGTCCTCCGTTAGATTTGCATATTCTTTTAGATATATTAGCCTGCAAAACAGTTTGCTCTCAAACTTTGAGAGTCCCATACTAAAGGTAAGTTTAATTTTGGCTCTACTCGGGTGTGGTTGTTTACAATGTAGCTCATCTGGTCTCTTCACTGAAATAACATAGTGATATGCGCTGCAAAGTTTACCATGTATTCGTATTCTGTGCCTTTGGAATACGCTCATTTCTTAGGGGGTCATCTGCAGTCCCCCGAGCTAAAACTATTTAGTATTCGTTTCGTGAGAACTCACTTTCTCGGAATGCTACCAACACTGGTCCAGTTAGTTTGCTTCGCTAATCTTCGGGCATGCGTCGTCTCACGACGAACATAATTTATTGTAACTTTGATCCTGAAGTATCATAACGAATTGTTGCCTCTGATGTTTGTCACCTTGTTTGTAACAAAACGTCAAGCACAGAATTATGGCTCAAGAGCAGCCAGTAGTTATCGATCGCATCACTGTCGCACAAACGGTAATTCACGATCTGTAAAGGCGCTATTCTTTGCGAGTATCTACCAAATTTTCAGCGAGCTTTCCCAGCTTTAAAGGAGCTGCGTCACGGTTTGCGATTCTTGAAAGTTAAGCCTAAATTTTTCAAGTTCGACGTTTGAAATCCGTGTCACTCTTCTCCATCCTTAACTATCCTCGTTCCTTTATGGTTTATTTTTATCTCTTTGGTGTTTTTCTATCTTGATAAAGTACTATTTTGAGGTATCGTTCAGTTTTAAGATAATTTTGTACGATAATTTTATAACTCAAAATGTTGTGAGAGTTATGAGCTCCTTTAGGTAAAAGAAGATTAAATTTTTAATGAAATGATGCTGAATTGGTCATGCTTCATACACAAAGCTAAGCATTAAAACCATAACATATAAGCTGCCCTCCGCTAAAGTCCGCTGGTTTTTTTGGAGATCTTCTCGTCTTATCTAAATTGTTGTATAAGTATGTACCTTTTTTTGTCGTGACAAATAAATAATCATTTATCAGGGAGTAAAAGAAGCGAGTAAAGCGACATTTTCGGAGTTATCGTCTAATCTTTCTTCTAGAATTATTACAAATAAACCAGTGTGGACGGAGCCTTAGCTGTTCAAACTGTTATGTCCTACCCTCTTTAAATAAAGTTTGACTGATTGACCAGGTTCCGTGCACACTACGCCGGAGGAATTTGAAAACAGAGATTTCACTCTGAAAACGCATCAAATGTTTTCCGTTCACACTAGGCCGGAGAAATTAAAAAACGCAACACTGTGTCACCGGACAGGGAAATCACATTTTTATCGTAATTACATCGTTGTCGCAAAGCTTGGTTTTCAAGATGTTTTCCATCCACACGAAAACGAAAAGCCGTCGCTTTATAATTCCTCCAGTTTGAAGAGCGTTTTCGAAAAGCTCCGATCTCGTCACGGATTAGTGTAAACGGTAGGCCAAACTGTAGAAAAAAAGCTGCGTTTCAAATTTTTTCGGCGTGGTGCTTACGCTATCTGATTGAGGTAATCTTTTATAACTGCTGGCGGCTATCAGCGGCGTTAATTAGCAGTTATAAAACTCATAAATATAATTAATTGTTTGAAAACCAGAAATAGCTAACACTCGAACTTTGGCTTGTGCGAGAAGTTCTTAGCAGTACTTACTCAACCAAACAACCGATTCCACGCCAGCTCCTCGAGCGGTTAATTATGCGTCTCCTGAGGTGTAAAGACGACACGTACTAAGCTTTCAGTTCCACGCACGAAAGCAGATAGTTCATCTTAACGAATAATCTGTTTTCTGCCCTATACTGAGACGCATAACAAGACACTAAAATCACTTGTCCAAGTCCGCCCCTACTGATTATGCCTCCAGTATATATATATATATATATATATATATATATATATATATATATATAAACCCATCAATCAAACTGCTCCAACTCGTGTTCAGTCACGTCATTTTCTTCAGGTGTAAGAGTTTCCTTTTGTTCTCTTTCATCATACTTGATCTGTTCGTGCAGTACGTAAGAAATGTTCATCGGTTTTATTCGTTCACTGGTGAGAGCATGTGTAGCTAGAATACCCTCGAGTGATAATCATGAATTGGCGCTTTACAGTCTACAAAACATAAAAGGGAGAACACTCAGGAAGTCGGCTTTCTTTGCAATTTTACAACCCTCTCAGCCAGTTTTGAACCGAAACGGAGATTTCTTTGAAAATCACTGAACGCAGTCAACCAACGACTGACAACAGCGGCTAATTAGCGTCCAAATTGTAGCTAAGTTCTTCCTGTTATGAGTGTTTATCACAATACCAATCTTCGCCCAATAGTTGCGACAACAAGATTACCGGTGGAGTCCTGCAGTGAGTTTGCAGATACTTTAAAATATATCAACCCTCAAACAGTAGTCAGCTCCCAAAATCTGCGAGTCCGAGACAAAAGGAAAGTTTCGCTTTAGTTTAGCATATAAAATATTCGTATTCTGTGTGTTTTTGATTACCAGTACTCTCATCGTGTAATCTCCTAAGCTTTCGGTGTTGGACGATTAAGTGATAATATTCAAGTAAGAGTTAGCTCTCTTGAAGTGTTTCTACCACAGGTAGAGTTTGCTTTGCTAATGCTCGGGCATGCCTAACGACGAACCTAATTTTGGTAGCGTTGGTCCTGAAGAATCATAACCAATTGTTGCCCCCAATTTTTCTCACCTTGTTTGTAACAAAAAGTCAAGAACAGAATTATGGCACGAGAACAGCCAGTAGTTATCGATCGCACCATTGTCGCATAAATCAAAGTAAACTCTTTACGATATTCTATCGAGGCCCTATTCTCTGCCAGAATCTATCCGCCGTTCAGCAAGGTCTCTCAGCTTAAGTAAAATTATTAGTTTTTTTTTTTAATGAAATGATTATGAATTGTTAGTGCTCGCACACATAGCTAGGAATTCTAGGCATATTATAAGTCTGGTGGTTTCTCTGGAGGTCTCAGCTCCTTTTATCTAAATTGCTGTACTTGTATATACTTTTTCTTTTATTGTGACCATTAAATAATCATGAAGATGAAAAACAAGAAGAGAGTTACGTTAGGGGCCATTTTGGACGTTATCGTCTCATCCTTCATCTAGAATTATCACAAATAAACCTTTTCTTGAGAGAGCAGACTATTACTTTTCTTATTAACATATGTATAGTTCTATTAAATCTCAACTGCACTTATTCATCTATATCCCAAACATATTGTTGAACAATGAAATCATTCCTGTTAATTGAAAACGTGGCACGCACTGTAGCAATCATTTGTCACTGCTAACAGTTATTAACCGTGTTGAGAAGCTGTCAAAAAACGCATACAAACAATGAAAAGTTTTTAAACCAGAAATAATAAAAAAATAATATACTTTATTTACCCTCGGATTGTAGAGTAGCTTTAACAGCTAATGTCTCCGAGCATTTCAACAGCACAATGGGTAAAGACCAGACCACAACACCGGGAACTTCGTGCCCTGCTCTTTACGATGAGTGTGTGGGTTCTTTAACGTCCCCTGATGACCATAACAGTGAAGATGCAGGAGACGGGGCCTACGGTTTATCGTCCTTATCCGAGAAGACTAGAATATCTAACCATTTGCAGATGTCATTGCAAAGGCAGCATATTCTCCTCAGTTATTTTAAGACCCTGAGTGTTAGTCCGGTCTGGGGCTCGAACCCAAGACCTCCCGCGTAGTAGTCCGACGCTCTACCAACTGAACTAACCGGTCGGCGGTAAAATAGCAACTGCTCGAGCTTTGGCTTGTGAAGCTCTTAACGGATTACTCAACAGAACAACCGATTCCTTGTTCCTTGAAAGCGTCGAACGCGCTGTAATAAATTTTTATTACTGCTGACGCATTGAAAAGGCTGCAATAGAACTCACAGAAACAATTAGAAGTTTTAAAACCAGAAATAGCAAGCGCTCGAACTTTGGCTTGTGAAAGAAATTCTTTATAGTAGTTTACTCAGCCATACAACCGATTCCACGACAGCTCCTCAGGCGGTTAATTGTGCGTCTGCTATTTTGTAAACATGACACCTACTATCATACTAAGCTTTCAGTTCGACACACGAAAGCAGATAGTTCGTCCTGTTGAATTATCTGTCTTCTGTCCTATACTGGGACACATGGTAGGATACAATGAAATCATTTGTCCAAGTCCGCCCCATTATGAATCAAACTTCCAACTCGTGTCCAGTCACGTTATTTTCTTCAGATGTAAGAGTATCCCTTTCTTCTTTCTCGTCATAATTGATCTGTTCTTGAAGTACGTCAGAAATGTTCATCGGTTTATTCGTTTCTTTATGAGAGCAAATATGTCTTCCATGTCAAGAATACCCTCGAGAAATAATCATGAATTGGCGCTTTACAGTCTACAAAACATAAAAGAGAGGACATTCAATAACACGGCTTTCTTTGGTATTCTACAACCCTGTCGGCGAGTTTTGAACCGAAACGGAGATTTCTTTGAAAATCACTGAACTGAACCAACCAACCACTGATAATTACCCCGCAGTTGCTACTTTAGCTTCTAGTGAACGTGAGCTTCAATAATGTAAACGTGACTTTCTAAATAAAAAAAAAAAACAAAGAAAACAAAAAACCTGTCAATATCGTACGCAATTGTTTCATTATTAGGTCTTTTTAAAAGGAGGCAACGCAACAAATAGCATTCAGTTCTCCGCAGGGAACTAAACAACGCTGTTGAGAAGATTGGTCTAACTCAAAAGAGTATTTTAAGGGAAGACATTCAAGGAGAGGGCTCTAACGCAGTGAGTTTTCTTGTGACCAGATTTTACGTTGTTATTAGCTAAGTGTTATCATGATATTTGCCTTGATATGGCTACGCTACAATGGACGTTGGGCTAAATATGTGTACGGTAGATACCTAGTCGCACCTTTTTGGTACACTTCGGTGGCATATCACGCTCATTTGGTCTCGCCGTATTTTGTTTTGCACAAAATCGCAAGGTTCATTTATCCGCTTGGCTCAACTTTAAACACATATCTGGTCCCTAAGTTATTGTAATTTTATTCGCAAATGTGCACTGTATTAAGTGTCAAGAGTAAATAAAGCATTTTTGGTAAATTGTTAGGATTTTCAAGAGTAATTTTATGCGTTCTGGGTGGTGCGGTGGGGAAGGTCAATTGATAAAGTCCGTTCTAAATAAGGTTGACTGCTTACCTGTGAACATAAGTGGGGTCCATAAAATTCAATTCCTTAAACAACTGAGTGCACAATTATTTTGTACCTGGTGTATGAGGTAGCTTTGCCATGCGTTTGTGAGCGGCACAGTGACTTGAATTGGTCTAACATGACTCAGGAACACACTTAACACAAGTCAGTATGTAACTTACTGATTTCCTTTGTTCTTTTCTCAAAGACCATGAAGCGTTTTTTTTTCTTCATGATAACTTGGGCCTTGGTGGCGGCAGTCCCTCGTGACAACCGAGCTCGGGTAAGCGTGTGACCTCCTTTTCTTCGTACTTTGTTAAGTTTCGAACCATTTCATTTTTCTAAGCTGTCTGAAGTCGTTTTAAAGCCATGACGCCATAAGCATCGCATAATGCTGGTATGCAAAATTCCTTTGCATAATGATTTTACACACGATTGATCACTGAATCTGATCGAGCAGAACTGAGAACTAATTCGTTCTCTTGCTACCCGCTATCTTGATTTGGGCGAGTAAACTCGTCTTTGGCAGTTTCTGTTTTGCAATTTCCTGGCTAAAAGTTAAGAGGCCGGCCATCGTTAAACGTCATCGCTTCTGAATTAATTTGCGTGTCATTTATTCATACTGATATGATTAATTTATTTCTTTAACAGGATGAAAACCAAGACAAAGACCGTGGTAAGTGTATCAGCCGTCTTCCTTTAGCAATTGTAAGTAGCAGTAGAACATTAATTTTTGTTTCACTTTTTTATCCTTGTAAATTGCTGCAATATTGTTGCTAACATTTTGTACTATATCAAACATTACATCTAATAAGCTACACGCTTGGATATGGACGTTACATTCAAGTTATGGTGGTGGGAGTTAACCAAATTATAAGCCCCAAATTCTCTTCCATCGACGTAAAAAAAAATCATAAGCGTAAAAACGTACCATTTGTTCCCTGTCAGCGTCCACTTGGAATTTATTTTTTTACCAATTAATAGTTTGACCGCAAGAAAAGTTAATATGATTATTTTTTCCTAAGAGGGCATGGTAACGAATCCTGCAATCTGACTGACTCTTAGCGCGGTCTGGATTTTTCTACGTGCCGTCTACAAACCAGCGCAAAAAATCTAACGAGCTAACTAGCGATTAACCTAGATACTAGACAAAGAAAGGTGTATTAAATAGCAGATTTATTTCGAACTAATTTATGATAGTTGCATCTAGTTCAATTAATTTCTCCAAAATTGTTTTCCCGGCGTGGAATTTCGTGCAAAGATTGAAGTTTTACTTCACAGTTGATCATTTTTTTTTTAGTTTCTGATCCAAGAAGAACAAATCCTGTTTTTTCCGTTATGCTTAATTATTGCAGTAAAAAATCAAGAGCTCCGCTTTTAGACCTGGCTAAATCTATCGCCGCCTTTCATGTGACGTCATCATTTTCCAAAATAAGAAATTACCAATCCTTCTGAAGTTCTAGTTTCATCAGATGTAAGACCCTCTAATAACTTGACGTTTTGCAGCGTTTAAGCTCGACAGGGTTCTCATTATGTAATAGAGCAGGTTTGAATATCCAACTTTATGCGTTGTATGACATAATGGCGCCCGGCCCGATAAGGCTCTATAGTAGGTCAAAAGATGAGTTATTGCTCAAGTTTTTGCTATATAACTAAACAGTTGTTGCTGTATAAGAAGTGTTAATTTCAATGTGTCGGAGCTCTAGAGTAATAACATTTCGTTTCAATGGCAAAACTCAATGACAGATGTTTCTGTTACTTTACGGCCGCCATGTTTGTGTCCTTCCGAGGGGCACAGACATGGCGACTTTATACAAAGCTCTATAAATTTGAGTGAAACACTTCTCCGAATAACGGGAGAGTGAAAAAACGCACAGGCCTAAATCTTGGCGAGGCTGTTTATATATCAATCATCTTTCATATCCCAGCTTCTTGACTTAATTTATTGAATGGATATGATTTTTATTTTTGATGGCGTGACACTGCAAACCAGCTATATATTATTTATAATCGTGGTTGGAAAGAGGCAATGAGAGGGCTCCTTAAATTTCAAGTCCACAAACAAAATACGGGGCCCACGCAAGTCACACGATTAACTAACTTTTCTATAGTAGTTTTAGTTCTAACCTATTAATACTTTGGTTGGTTGTAATTGGCTAAGCTGTGACAGTTGCGGTGTCCCTGCTGTCTCTATTTATTTATTTATTTATTTATTTATTTAATTTTTCCCGGCAAAATAAGTAGAATAGGTAAATTTGATTTTTTTTTTTTTCTCCTCTCATAGACCTACCCAAAGAAGATTTCGAGAATTCAAGGGAATTTCCCGGAAAGAGTTTCCAGATTCTTAAGAAGAGTAAGTAGATTATGTAGCAAATGCAACCGGATTTAGTAGACAAAGAGAGGCCTCTCATGTGTTTCACACACACTAGAGCGCGCGCAAAAATCGCTTGCAGTAGTTCTTAGCCGGGCTGTCCCTGTTGTTTTAAATTGTTTATTTTATTTCTTTTTTTGTCTCTGGAATAGATAAAAAATTTAATTGTTGTTTTCTCCTCAGATGTGCCCAATGAAGTTTTCGAGAATTCAAGGGAGTTTTTCCAAAAGAATTTCCAGATCCTCGATGGAGGTGAGTAGTTTGTTAGGCAACAGAGTTCGTAAACAATAAGTAGTTTCTCATCTTTCTTAAAGATTCTGGAGCGCGCTCGAAAAACGCCTCCAGCGAGTTGTTATGAGTTACAGCGATAATGAAAGATGAGTTGTGATATGGAGTTGGGGGCCTAGGGAGTAGCAGCGCTAGCGCCCCTCCCCCACCTGTCTCAGGGGTTTGGAGCAAAATGGAGCTCGTGCTCAAAAGTGGCCAACATCTTAGGCTGAAGACAATATTGAATGCAACCTACATTATTTACATTATGAGCAAATTTAAAATTGTCCCCGCTGTTTACAATCATTCATTTTACTTTTTGTCTGGTGTAGTTAAATGAATGAATAAATAAATTTCATTTTTTCTCATCAGACGTACCCAAAGAAGTTTTCGACAATTCAAGGGAATATCCTGAAAATAATTTCCAGACTTTTGAAGAAGGTTCGTTGATTAGCAATACTCTTAATAAACAGCGTTTAGTGTATCATTTCTCTCAGAGATACTAGAGCGCGTGTGAAAATCACGCCTTGCGAGTTGTAACTAGTTAAAGCGATAATGGAAGATAACTTTTTAAATAGAAATAGGCCTAGGAACCGGAGATATGTTTCGGGGTCTCCTTTCCCCGAAACCCCTGTTTCGGGAGAATAGCACAGTTTTGCGAACAAAACGCTCATAATTTACGCAACAAAAGGAAACTCTAAAAGAAAGTTGGCGCTGAAACGTGGCCAGTAGGCTAAAGACATCCTGAATGCAAGCTACGTAACCGATATGTGCAAATCTAAAATTGTCCCCGCTGTTTGCAATTATTTATTTCATCTGTTTTTTTTTTTATGTGGTGTAGTTAAATGAATTAATAAATAAATGTCATTTATTTTCCTTAGATGCACCCGAAGAAGTTTTCCACAATTCAAGGGAATATCCCGAAAATAATTTCCAGACTTTTGAAGAAGGTTAGTAAATTATTTAGCGATACATTTGGTACAAAAAACGGTTGGTCTATCATTCTTCTCAGAGATACTAGAGTGAGCGTCAAAATCACCCCCTGCTGGTTTTGATTAAGTTTAGAAAACAGTCCTAAGAACATACGCGCGCTGGTTGGTTAAAAATCGTGTTTCTGTGACTCGATAGAAACGCAGAACTAGCACGAGCTGTCGACGTAATGATGGCGCGAGCAAAGGGAATTTACATTTCGATAATCAAAGTTAACAAGTTGTTTTCCTTTTTTTCGTCGCGGTGTATTCGAAAAGAAATAGAAAACATGTTCTCCGTGTTTCTATCGAGTTATAGAAACACTCGTGAAAGTTTGGGAGAACTCGAAAAAGTAGTGGAAACACTCTCACAGCATTTCTCGTTCTCCCAAACTCCCACTCGTGTTTCTATAACTCGATAGGAACACGGAGAACAAGTTTTCTATTTCTAATACAGCGATTATGGAAGATAACTTTGAAATAGACATATAGCCGAAGGAGCTGGAGGTCTTTTGGTGTTCCTGATTCCCCTGCCGTTTTTCCTCTAAAAACTCTGTTTTGGGAGAATCGTAAAATTTTGCGAGCAAAACGCTCATGATTTAAGCAACAGAAGGAAATTGATTAAAAAGCGTTCGTCCTCAAAAGTGGCCATCAGGCTAACGAAATTCTACATGCAACCTACATGATCATATGAGCAAATTTAAAATTGTCCCCGCTGTTTGAAATTATTCATTTCATTTATTCTGTTTATCGGGTGTAGTTTAATGGTCTTAAATGAATGAATAGATACATTTCATTTTTTTCCTTAGACGTACCAGAAGACGTTTTCGACAATTCAAGGGAATATCCCGAAAATAACTTCCAGACTCCTGAAAGAAGTGAGTATTTTATTTAGCAATGCATTTAGTAGACGACGATTACTCTTTCATAGTAAATGGTTTGAACCCAGGAGTATCAGTAGTTCGTATAGGGTGATCGTCCGGGTGAAGGTAGTTCTGAAAAGAACTGTTGTTGGTGACCGACGTTTCGACAACCTGAGTGGAAGTCATCTTCAGAGTCAAGTGAATAGTGTTTGTCAGTCGGTAACGTTATAAGTCTGGTCCGGTAAACGTGATTGGTCAGTTTAGCCATGATGGTATTGGCTGAAAGACTCCTGTAAAGTTTGTCATCAGTCACTGGGCGGATTCGACCCGTCTATTGTTAGTCAAGTTGGTCGGTTTTTGGTCCGTCTATGGTTAGTCAAATTAAGTCGCCGGGGGAAAAGATTCTCGCCCATATCAACTTTCTTTTCTCTGGTAAGTTCTTACGCGTTTAGAGATGCGCCACACTCGCGTTCTAGGTGCGGGGATCCCAACCAATGTTTACCTAACTTTTTAAAGATGTTACTTTTAGCCCTCCCCAAAATCTACACACGTCTATTTTACTTGTGGAAAACTATCGATTGGCACAGCGTTTGGGTTGGAGATTCTCGCCTATATACACTTTCTTTTCTCTCGTAAGTTCTCCCGCGTTTAAATATGCGCCACACTCGCGTTCTAGGAGCGGGGATCCCAACCAATGCTTACCTAACCATTTAAAGATGCTACTTTTAGCCCACCCCCAAATCTACAAACGTGTATTTCACTTGTGGAAGTCTACCGATTTGGACAGTGCTTGGGTGAGAGATTATCACCCCTATCAACTTTCGTTACACTTCTAAGTTCTCGCGCGCTTAGAGATGCGCCACACTTGCGTTTTAGGTGCACGGATCCCAACCAACGATTCCCTAACCTTTTATAGATGTTACTTTTAGCCCACCCCCAAATCTACACACGTGTATTTCACTTGTGGAAGTCTATCGATTTGGACAGTGCTTGGGTGTTAAATTCTCCCCCCTATCAACTTTCTTTTCTCTCGTGAGTTCTCACGCGTTTAGAGATGCGCCACACTCTTGTTTAGGGTGCGGGGATCCCAACCAACGCTTACCTAACCTTTTAAAGACGCTATTTTTAGTCCTCCCCCAAATCTACACACGTGTATTTCACTTGTGGAAGTCTTTCGATTTGGACAGTGCTTGGGTGAGAGATTCTCGCCCATACCAACCTTCTTTTTACTCGCAAGTTCTTGCGCGTTTAGCGATGCGCCGCACTCGCGTTTTGGGTGCAGGGATCCCAACCAATGCTTACCTTACTTTTTAAAGAAGCTACTTTTAACCCTCCGCCAAATCTATACTCCTGTATTTCACTCGTGGAAAACTATCGATTTACACAGTGTTTGGGTTGGAGATTCTCGCCCGTATCAACTTTCAATTCTCTAGTAAGTTCTCGCACGTTTAGAGATGCGCCACACTGGCGTTTTAGGCGCGGGGATCCCAACGAATACTTACCTAACGTTTTAAAGATGCTACTTTTAGCCCTCCCCCAAATCTGCACACGTGTATTTCACTTGTGGAAAACTATCAATTTGAATAGCGCTTGGGTGAGAGATTCTCGCCCCCTATCAACTTTCTTTTCTCTTGTAAGTTCTCGCGCCTTTAGAGATGCGCCACACTCGCGTTTTAAGTGCGGGGATCCCAACCAATGCTAACCTAACCTTTTAAAGATGCTCTTTTTAGTCCAACTCCAAATCTACACACGTGTATTTCACTTGTGGAAGTCTTTCGATTTGGACAGTGCTTGGGTGAGAGATTCTCGCCCATACCAACCTTCTTTTTACTCGTAAGTTCTCGCGCGTTTAGAGATGCGCCACACTCGCGTTTTGGGTGCAGGGATCCCAACCAAAGCTTATCTTACGTTTTAAAGATGCTACTTTTAACCCTGCCCCAAATCTATACACGTGTATTTCACTTGTGGAAAACTATCGATTTGCACAGTGTTTGGGTTGGAGATTCTCGCCCGAATCAACTTTCATTTCTCTAGTAAGTTCTTGCGCGTTTAGAGATTCGCCACATTGGCGTTTTAGGCGCGAGGATCCCAACGAATTCTTACCTAACGCTTTAAAGATGCTACATTTAGGCCACACCCAAATTTTGCACATGTGTATTTCACTTGTGGAAGTCTATCGATTTGGACAGTGCTTGGGTGACAGATTCCTGCCTTTATCAACTTTCTTTTCTCTCGTAAGTTTTCGCGCCTTTAGAGATGCGCCACACTCGCGTTTTAGGTGGAGGGATGCCAACAATGCTTACCCAACTTTTTAAAGATGCTACTGTTAGCCCTCCCTTAAATCTACCCACGTGTATGTCACTTTTGAAAAGTATCGATTTGCACAGTGTTACGATTGGACATTCTTGCCCATACCAACTTTCTTTTTACTTATAAGTTCTCGCGCGTTTACCGATGTGCCACACTCGCGTTATATATGCGAGGATCTCAACAAATGCTCCCTAACCTTTTAAAGATTCTACTTTTAGCCCAACCCCAAATCTACACACGCGTATTTTACTTCTAAAAGTCTATCGATTTGGACAGTGCTTGGGTGAGAGATTTTCGCCCCTGTCAACTTTCTTTTCTCTTGTGAGTTCTCGCGCGTTTAGAGATGCGCCACACTTGCGTTTTAGGTGCGGAGATCCTAACCAATGCTTACCTAATTTTTTCAAGATGCTACTTTTAGTCCTCTAAATCTACACACGTGTATTACATTTGTGGAAGTCTTTCGATTTGGACGGTGCTGGGGTGAGAGATTCTCGCCCATATCATATTTCTTTTCTTTAGTAAGTTCTCGCGCGTTTAGAGATGCGCCACACTCGCTTTTTAGTTGCAGGGATTCTAACCAAAGCTTACTTAACTTTTTTTAAGATGCTACTTTTAGCCCCTCCCCAAATCTACACACGTTTATTTCACTTGTGGAAAACGATCGATTTGCACAGTGTTAGGGTTGGAGATTCTCACCCATATCAACTTTCTTTTCTCTCGTAAGTTCTCGCGCGTTTAGAGATGCACCGCACTCGCCTTTTAGGTGCGGGGATCCCAACTAATGCTTACCTAACCTTTTAAAGATCCTACTTTTAGCCCTCCTTCAAATCTACAGACTTGTATTTCACTTGTGCAAGTCTTTTGATTTGGAGAGTGCCTGGGTGAGAGATTCTTGCCCAAACCAACTTTCTTTTCTCTAGTAAGTTCTTGCGCGTATAGAGATGCGCTACACTCGCGTTTTAGGTGCGGCGATGCTAACAATGCTTACCTAACTTTTTTAGGATGCTACTTCTAGCCCAGCCCGAAATCTGCACACGCGTGTTTCTCTTGTGGAAGGTTATCGATTTGGACAGTGCTTGGGTGAGAGATTGTCGCCCATATCAACTTTCTTTTCTCTCGTAAGTTTTCGTACGTTTAGAGATACGTCGCACTCGCGTTTTAGGTGCGGGGATCTTAACCAATGCTTAGTTAACTTTGTAAAGATGCTACTTTTAGTCCTTCTTCAAATCTGCACACGTGTATTTAACTTCTGGAAGTCTGTCGCTTTAGGCAATGTTTGGGTTAAAGGTTCTTGCCCATTTATATATATTTTTTTCACTTGCGTGTTTTCGCGCGTTTACCGATGCGAAACAATCGCGTTTTTCGTGTGGAGATCCCAAACTATGCTTACGGGGCTCTTTAAAAGCGCTAGTTTTAGCCCTCCTGCAAATCTACACAACTGTATTTCATTTGTGGAAGTTTAAAGATTTGGACAGTGCTTGGGTTAGATATTCTTTCCCATGTAAAGTTTTTTTTTTCTCCCGTGTGTTCTCGCACGTTAAGCGAGGCGGCACTCTCGCGTTTTAGATGTGGGGATCCCAAACTTTGGTTACCTTTGGTTACCTGCTAGTTTTAGCCCTGTTTCAAGTCTCCAACGTGTATTTCACTTGTGGAAGCCTATCGATTTGAACAGTGCTTGGATGGATATTTTTAAAGATGCCAATTTACTTTTCCCTTCTTTTTTCTCGCGCAGTTAGCTATGCAGCACAGTCGAACTTTTGGTGTCAAGATCTTAAACTATGCTCACTGAGCTTCTTTAAGATGCTAGTTTTGGCCCTGGTTTAAATTTACACATGTGTAATTTTTACTTATGGAAGTCTTTCGATTTGGACAGTGCTTAGATAAGAGATTCTCGCCCATATCAAATTTCTTTTCTCGCGCGTTTCGAGATGCGCCACACTCGCGTTGTTGGAGTGGGGATCCCAAAGTATGCTTACAGGGCTCTTTAAAAATGCTAGATTTGGCCCTCCCTTAAATCTAAACACGTGTATTTCCCTTGTGGAAGTCTATAGATTTGAACAGTCCTTGAGTGAGAGATTCTCGCCCTTATCAACTTTCTTTTCTCTCGTAAGTTCTCGTGCGTTTAGAGATGCGCGACACTTGCGATTTAGGTGTTGGAATCTCAAAATATGCTAACTGGACGTTTTAAAGATGCTAGATTTGGCCCTTTCTCAAACATACACACGTGTATTTCACTTGTGGTAGTCTGTCGTTTTGGACAATGCTTGGGTTTGAGATTCTCGCCCATTTTTAGTTTTTATTTTTTCTCGCGTGTTTTCGCGCGTTTAGAGATGCGCCACACTTGCGATTTGGCGTCGGCATGTCAAACTTTGCTTACTCTAGATTTGGCCCGTTCTCAAATCTACACATGTGTGTATTTCACTTGTTGAAGTCTATCGATTTGGACAGTGTTTGGGTTGGAGATTCTCGTCTTTATCAACTTTCTTTTCTCTCGTAAGTTCTCGCGTGTTTAGAGATGCGCTACACTCGCGTTTTAGGCGCGGGGATCCCAACCAATGGTTTCCTGGTTTTTTGAAGATGCTACTTTTAGCCCTGCCTCAAATCTACACACGCGTGTTTCACTTGTGGAAGTCTATTGATTTGGACAGTACTTGAGTAAGAGATTCTTGCCTATATCAACTTTCTTTTTGCTAGTAAGATCTCGCGCGTTTAGAGATGCGCCACACTCCCAATTTTGGTGTTGGGATCACAAAGTATGCTTACTGGACTTTTTAAAAATGCTAGATTTAGCCCTTTCTCAAATCTGAAAACGTGTATTTCACTTGTGGTAGTCTGTCGCTTTGGACAATGCTTGGGTTGCAGATTCTCGCCCATTTATATTTGTTTTTTGCTCTTGCGCGTTTTCGCGCGTTTAGAGATGCGCCATTCTCGTGATTTCGGTGTCGACATCTCAAACTATGCTTACTGGACTTTTTGAAGATGCTAACTTTGGCCCTTTCTCAAATCTACGCACGCGTCATTTTAACCAACTTTGGTTCAATTTCCAGGAACTCAGTCCCAGGGACTCTAAACTAATTTGAGAAAACACGCGAGTAAAAAAAGATATAAATGGGCGAGAATCTTTAACCCAGGCATTGTCCAAAGCGTCAGCCTTTCACAAGTGTAATACACGTGTGTAGATTTGAGAAAGGGTCAAATCTAGCATCTTGAAAAAGTCCAGTTTACCCAGTTTAAGATCCCGACACCAAAATCGCGAGTCTGGCGCATCTCTAAACGCGCGAGAACTTACTAGCGAAAAGAAAGTTGATATAGGTGAGAATCTCTTACCCAAGCACTGTCCAAATCAATAGACTTCCAAAGTGAGATACACGTGTGGGGGAGGGGAAAAATTAGCATCTTTAAAAAGTGAGGTAAGCATTGGTTGGGATTCCTGCACCTAAATCGCGAGTGTAGCGCATCTCTAAACGCGCGAAAACTTACGATCGAAAAGAGAGTTGATATGGGCAAAAATCTCCAACCCAAACAAAGTCCAAATCGATAGTTTTCCACAAGTGGAATACGCGTGTGTAGATTTGCCAAAGGGCCGAATCTAGCATCTTAAAAAAATCCAGTAAGCATAGTTTGAGATGCCGACACCGATATCGCGAGTGTGGCGAATCTCTAAACGCGCGAAAACACGCGAGAGAAAAAAAATATAATGAGCGAGAATCTCCAACCCAAGCATTGTCCGAAGCGAAAGATTGCCACAAGTGAAATACACGCGTGTAGATTTGGGGAGGAATAAAAGTAGCATCTTTAAAAGGTTAAGCAAGCGTTGGTTGGGATCCGCCCACCTAAAATGCAAGTTTGGCGCATCTCTAAACGCGCGAGAACTTAGGAAAGAAAAGAAAGTTTATATGGGCGAGAATCTCTCACCTAAGTACTGTCCAAATCGATAGACTTCCACAAGAAAAATCTACGTGTGTAGATTTTGGGAAGGGCTAAAAGTAGCATCTCTTAAGACTTAGGTGAGCAATTGGTTGAGATTCCCGCAACTAAAACGCGACTGGAGCGCATCTCTAAACGCGCGAGAACTTACGAGAGAAAAAAAAGTTAATATGGGCGAGAATCTCCAACCCAAACACTGTGCAAATCGATACTTTTGCACAAGTGAAATACGCGTGTGTAGATTTGGGGGAGGGCTAAAAGTAGCATCTTTTAAAAGTTAGGTAAGGATTGGTTGGGATCCCTGCACCTAGAACGCGAGTTTGGCGCATCTCTAAACGCGCGAGAACTTACGAGAGAAAAGAAAGTTGATATGGGCGAGAATTCCAAACCTAAGCACTGTCCAAATCGATAGACTTACACAAGTGAAATACGTTTGTGTAGATTTTGTGGAGGGCCAAAACTAGCATTTTTAAAGAGCCCCGTAAGCATAGTTTGGGTTCCCCTCACCAAAGGCGCGAGTGTGCCGCATCGCTAAAGGCGCGAAAACACGCGAGTAAAAAAACAGAATGAATAAATGAGCGAGAATCTTTAACCCAGGCATTGTCCAAAGCGTTAGACCTCCAGAAGTGAAATACACGTGTGAGTTGGGAAAGGACCAAACTAGCATCTTTAAGAAGCCCAGTGAGCATAGCTTAAGATCCCAACACCAAAAGTTCGAGTGTGCCACGTAGCTAAAGGCGCGAGAAAAGACAAGGTAAAAGTAAATTGATATCGTTAAAAATATCCAACCAAGCATTGTTCAAATCGATAGACTTCCACAAGTGAAATACACGTTGGAGATTTGGTAGAGGGCTAAAACTAGCATCTTTAAAAAGCGAGGTAAGCAAAGTTTGGGATCCCAACATCTAAAAAGCGAGTGTGCCGCCTTGCTTAACGTGCGAGAACACGCGGAAGAAAAGAAAATTGACATGCGAAAGAATATCTAACCCAAGCACTGTCCAAATCGATAGACTTCCACAAATGAAATACACTTGTCTAGATTTGGGGGAGAGCCAAAACTAGCAGTTTTGAAGAGCCCCGTAATCATAGTTTGGGATCCCTACACAAAAAACGCGATTGTGCCGCATCGGTAAACGCGCAAAAACACGCCAGTAAAAAAAGATATAAATGGGCGGGAATCTTTAACCCAAGCATTGTCCAAAGCAACAGACTTCCAGAAGTGAAATACACGTGTGCAGATTTGGGGGAGGGCTAAAAGTAGCATCTTCAAGAATTTAAGTAAGCATTGGTTAAGATCCCCGCACCTAAAACGGGAGTGTGGCGCATCTCCAAACGCGCGAGAACTTACGAGAGAAAGCAAGTTGATATGGGCGAGAATCTCTCACCCAAGCACTGTCTAAATCGAAAGACTTCCACAAGTGAAATACACGTGTGTAGATTTGAGGGAGGGCTAAAATTAGCATCTTTAAAAAGTTAGGTAAGCATTGGTTGGGATCCCCGCGCCTAAAACGCGAGTGTGGAGCATCTCTAAACGCGCGAGAGCTTACGAGAGAAAAGAAAGTTGATATGCGCGAGAATCTCGAACCCAAACACTGTGCAAATCGGTAGTTTTTTACAAGTGAAATACACGTGTGTAGATTTGGGGGAGGGATAAAAGTAGCATTTTTAAAAAGTTAGGTAAGCATTGGTTGGGATCCCCACGCCTAAAACGCGAGTGTGACGCATCTCTAAACGCGCGAGAGCTTACGAGAGAAAAGAAAGTTGATATGGGCGAGAATCTCTCACCCGAGTCTGGTAGTTGTTGACATCTGTTAAGAGGCGTTTTTTCTAGGTTAGTGTACCAGCTTTTCAGAGTCAGTCGCTGAAAATAATTTGTATTGTGGGTTAAGCACTGAGCAGAGTCCCAGTCAATGTTATGGTTTGTCAGTTGATGATGTACAGCAATGTGATTGTTGGCATCACCATTTCTCGTGGCTCGTTTGTGTTCAGTCAGACTCGTGTTAAGGTTTCTGCCAATCTTACCAATGTCAACAACAGTTCTTTTCATAACTACCCTCACCCGGACGATCACACTATACGCATTACTCTTTAATTTTTTTTCCAGATATTCTAGAGCGCGCGTGAAAATCACCCACTGCGAGTTGTAAATATTAAGTTGAAAGAGGACTTTTAAATAGACATAACCCTAGGAGACGGAGGTCTGTGTATGGGGTCTGTTTCGAGAGAATCGTACAATTTTGCTGGCAAAACGCTCATAATTTAGCTAACAGAAGGAAATTAAAAAGACGATCGGGCTCAAAAGTGGCCATATGGGCAAATTTAAAATTGTCCCCGCTGCCTGCGATTATTCATTTAATTTATTTTTTTTAATTTGGTGTAGTTAAAGGGAAAAATAAATAACTTTCATTTTTTCTTTAGACGCACCCGAAGACGTTTTCGACAATTCAAGGGAATATCTCGGCAATAATTTCCAGACTTCTGAAGAGGGTTAGTAGATTATTTAGCAATACATTTAGTAGGCAACGATTATTCAATTTTTTTTCTCAGAGATACTAGAGTGGACGTGAAAATCACCCCCTAAATTACAGCGATAATGGAAGATGACTTTAAAAAACTATGCATACTATGCATGTGCATAACCGGAGGTCTGTGGCGTTCCAGAGCCATGTCCCTTCTTTTTCGGGAAAATTAGCACGAACAAAAACGATACCATTTACGATGGTAAGAGCTGGAGGATTCGAAATGATTTCGAGAATTTTTTTCGGCTCTGAAGTGAATAAAAACACTGAGTAAAATGAAAGCTTCCCTGGCATGAACGAATAAGAATGCATTGCAGGTACGAGGTAGGAAACAGCACAGGAAAGTGACTCACTGCCCTAATGGGCAGAATAATTCAAGTGATAGTCAGAAGCCATGTAGTTGCGGAACCGTTTGAAAATGGTTCGAAGATTTTAAATTTCCATGGGCTCTTCCCGTTGTAACTGCCCCTCGCGATCGCTCGCCGAAAATCCTCGGTCTAGGGCTTAAGTGCTTGAACAACGGATCAGGCAACATCCATTTTGGTGCCCATAGGCACTGACACAAAGTCTGCTCAGGGCCTTGATCTCCTGAAATTCTCGAGATGGAATAGTAAAGTTTTCTTAAGTAAAATGATACCTGGAGCTTTCCCAAC
>NC_138151.1:29931524-29951524 GCF_964199315.1 Orbicella franksi
TAACCTGTAGATAGCACGACGAAGTAAGTTTTAGGCTGAAAACTGCGGTAAACTTCGGTACAGTAAAAAATTAGCGGTAAGCGACTCTGAGGTTTCAAAATTGTGAAGAAAAGATGAGGTTTCATCTCTTGTTTCCTATGTTTTGAAAAGTAAAATAGTTGAGATTGAAACAGAAACTGTTAGTACAGATATAAATTTCATTTTAACTCAAAAGGATACCTTGATGGAAAAAAAAATACAAAAGCTTCAAGCGCACTGTAGCGGATGGAAAATTCAGCAAATGAATTCATACGTTTTCAGTTTGAGGTATGCGACAACGAGAAAAATTGGCTGGTGAAAGTATAGATAATAGAAAGTTGATGTTAGAAGCCTGATAGTTGCCCCTGGAAATTTTATGTTCTAAAATACTACATATTGTGAAACCTCTCTTTTGGGTCAACTTTATTCAGGGGAAGCCTACATTGTATTTGAGGGGACACAAACTTCGGTCCCTAAAGAATGTTCATATAATCTTTGCCTCTGTTACCTCTATTAAAGGAATGCAAAAACGTTTGGATGTTCAATGTTCGGACACTTTTTATGTCACTTCGGACAAATTTTGGACAAGCATGTCGGACATTTTGCTGAAACTTAGCTAAAGTAAATTTACCGCAACAAAACACGAATTATACTGGAAAAATATATATAAGGTTTTACAGATACACCGAGGAGAAAATAACGAATACTCTATCAAGCCATTACATATCTCATGCCGTGGCTCAATTAGAGTTTGCTCTTTGAAGGAAACTAAGAGCTTCGTTGCTACTTAAAAGTGTTACAATGTACTGTAAATAATTGGAACGCTAAAATATTATGGACAGTTTTATATTAAAACACTTTTTTATTCAAAATTGAAATTGTCCGAAATCTTTTGCAAGTAATGTGCCTCTATTTGATTCAGAATTAAGCATTTTAGACTGCAATAAGACATTCCGGCTGATACTCGGTATGTAGTAGGTAGCATTTTGATAAGAATGCGTAAAAAAATTTGGTATTTACCTTGCGCGTGGTTTTAAGGTCTTGAATTTTGTACTATATACTCATTTTCATTTCCAAAAATTTTAGTTCTAACATGGCTCGATCGTATTGGAGTAATTTTAGCTTCTGGATTTAACTACCAAACTGGAGGAAAAGGGAGTAAGTACTCTGAAAGCAAGAAATAACTCCGACATATGGGCCATTTTCAATCCAAAATTTTTATAAAGACTTTAGGGTTGAAAGAGTAGCCTTTACTCACGGGACAAAGTTTCAGATTCCAGATTCAGAAAATAATCTTCCTCCTCTGTGAGAACATTAAAAAAATTCAAAATTGCTACTTTGGAAACCTAGTTTGGTAAAATTATGGGATAATGCATCTACGAATAACTATTAATTGTGGTCTTAATTTTATCGTACATATCAGCAATGTATGTAGGAAAGCTAGCCACAGAATAGGAGTGATAAGGAGGTCGAGGAACCTCATACCAACTGAGGCCAACTGACATCTCTATTAGGTAGCTATCCTCCCTCATTTAATATATTGCCACTTAGTGTGGCATTTTGGTGGGGCCAACGACACTCGTAGATTAGAAAGAGTACAGGAGCGAGAGGTGCAGTGGCCTCATGGTTTGTGCGCTAGTCTTCGGATCGAGCGGTCCGAGTTCGAGTCCTGGCCGGGGACATTGTGTTGTGTTCTTGGGCAAGACACTTTACTCTCACAGTGCCTCTCTCCGCCCAGGTGTATAAATGGGTACCGGCGAACTTCATGCTGGGGCTAACCTTGCGATGGACTATCATCCCATCCAGGGGGGAGTAGAAATACTCCTAGTCGCCCCGTGCTACAGAAACCGGGATACCCTCCGGCCTGATGAGCCACTTGGCTCGTATGTAGACTTAGCCTTACCTAGCTTTGTATAATAGGAAACTAAGAGACTTGTGCATATTATTGTATAAAGTTAAACATAACTAGTGCCCGCAGATATTTAGGGCCAAGACGCCGGAGTAAGGCTATTGAGTGAAGAAAGATGGGCTCCCAGCCTTAAGCAGTTCGAGACCCTGATACGCAGACTTGATTTAAGTAACATCCTTGAGGGCTGCAGTGGCTGCCATCTGTGTGTGATTCATTATTTCTTAAAAATTATTTTATTCATTATTTTAGATAGAGTTTTTAGCAGTATGTAATTTGTATTTTAGTCTTTCTTAGTCGATTTTTAATAGAGCGTACGCACTCACGTGTCTAGCAGCCATGCAAATTTATTGGAACAAAAGAATTGTTTACAAACGAAAAGAGTTGAACGCCCACAGGGTTGGTTTCGTACACCAACATGGCCGCCGTTTCATTGTTTTAGAGCACCAATATGGCTGCCATGACGTCATATGCATAAGCTCCACAGACCCATTTGTATTTTAGCTGGTATTTTAGAGTTATTAAAATTATTTGGTGGTGTGCTGAGTGTTGAAAAAATGATAACGACTAAATCCCACATGTGAGGATATCATTAATTTTTTATCTACACGCATATGCGATATCATTTTTGATATCATTTTTGTCCCTTTAACTGCACTTAAATTAGTTAGTGTATGATCCAAACATCAGTGGATCCTCTTCAGAGGTCTTCGCAAATTTTCCGGAAGTTGTCGGAAATCTTCGGAAAATCACCAAAAACGCCGTTATATATTGTGAGAGTTTTATATAAATAGAAGATAATATGGTCGCTTGAAGATACGAAATTTCTCTTCTCATGTGAATAAATATTTCACTTCTTCGCTGCGCGTACTCGTGAAATATTTTTCAACACTGGAAGATGAATTTTGTATCTCTACGTGGCCATCCTCTATATCTTAGGTGTCCCCTATGAGCAGCGGGATTTTCCTCTACTTGATTTTAATTGCACGTTAATATAGTGCCATGAAGGTGTGGAAAAGGACGGCATGCTTTCTTTCCTTGGCACCGAACTACTTAACCTTGTTCCTCGGGTTGAAATCAAGATTTCTGTGAAACGAACAAACACAGGTATCACAGTCATGTAGACAATCCCTACCGAAGGCTATTGACAGCAATGCTTAATCGCGCACACCGATTATAATTCCCCTGGACGTATTTCTCTGCAGAGTGTGATCATTTAAAGAAAGCCCAGAACGTTTGAATAATTCCACCATTAGCACTTCCGTCCTTTCAAGAGTCGTTAATTAGTATAGCAGGCTTATCAGGCGCCCAAAGAACCAAGACCCATTGCTACTGCACCTTAATTACTAAAAACAGGAATTTTCAACGAGAAATGCAGAGAAATGATACACTGGCCTTCCCTTTTCGATTCATGTTGTCTTCAATCAACCATACGTGAGCAGAGAACAACACAAGCTCTCTAAACTCAGTGGCGGATCCAGACCTTGCACCAAGTGGTGGGGGGGGGGGGGGGGGGGAAGAGTAGTTTTGTTTTGCTTGCCCTGCCGGCTTTTCTTCCTTCTGTCATTTCTTCTTTTATTACCCAAAATAAGGGGGGGGGGGGGGAGGCTCCCCTAGATCCGCCACTGAAACTTGTACCTTCTCCCAAAACCTCTGCTTTAAAAGTCGAGGCAATGTGTTCTATCCTCAGTATAAAATCGCACGAAACAGATGCTTTACAAATACGTGAAAATTTGCCTCATCGAAGTTTCATTTTCTCGGCCGAAAAGAACGCTGCGGCTGTTTTCAGCTGGGAGTGATGTCACTTTTCGTTGGATAATTTCTGAAGTGTTTCCACTCCTCTGGGATAAAGACATAATAGAACGCAACAGATTGAAATGAGAATGTGTAGCTACCTCTTACTAACCGAGTTCGAGGGACGTACTGCAAGTTACGGACCGAGTTTTCTCCCCTTCGATATATTTTCCGCGCGCTTCGCGCTTGGGCCATAAAAAAGCGAGGATCAGTAACTTACAGTACGGACCGAGAAAATGAGGTTAGTAAAATATTTATTATATCTCTACTGTGTGTCTGACGGGCTCAGGAACGATTTCTATTCACGTGGAACGGCTTCAAATTTTTGACGCACCTCGAAAGCAAAACGAGTCAATTTGAAATCGTTTTTAAGTTGTTAGCACACTTTAATACACAATTCAGAGTAAAAGAAATTTTTTACTTGCTATAAAAGTTATGAACACTTGGCGATAAATCACAAAACAGTTTAGAAACAAAACCAACTTTAAATTTTAGCGGGCCGCACAGGAGAGTACAGTCCGCTAAATTGACCAATCACAGCGCGCGTACTAACTAAGAGATATAATAAAGGATATTACACGACTGCGCAAAGATATGAATTTTATTTTTAAATAGTAAGAACAATATCACCACTTATAATCCAGCAAATATTTTCGCTCGCGCGCGATTGGTCTAAACACGTCACGTGACCGAATATTCCACAGCTAAAACTGGGGAATATCCGAGAGTATTCCCCAATTTTCAAAACTGCGCGCGTTGCGAAAAAGATTTCAAGCTCACAGTTTTCCTCGAGCTACGCTCTCGGAAAACTGTTCGCTTCTCGGAACAGATAATGTCCTCGGACAAATTTCCGAGCATATTTTCGCACCAAATGGAGGCTATTGTTTATATAATAGCACTGCAATAATAAAGCCAATCTGTTTTTGTTTATGATTACTGTCCGCAATCCGGCGTAATCTTTTTTCGCGTAATGATATCTTGGTGTAGTTCCTTTTTGCTTTAGGGCTATAATTACCCCTCTGACATCTTTCTACCTTTTTTTAAATTTAACGTTTGACGAAGTTCCCTTCGGTTCAAGGTAACTTTGGGCATCGGGAATAAGAAATGATAAATGGTATCTTCTAGATTCATTAGACTAAGAAAACGTGCTTTTCTATAGTTCGTATATCCAGATTCTTTATCGACTTCGTGGCGCCCACATCGACAGCAGGAAATTCTACATCTGCGCACTGACTCTTAGTTGTGGCTCTCCAAAATCTTTTAACGTCGTTCTACTCGATTGTAACGAGCCTCTACTATCTGCCATGCGCTGTAACTGGAAGACTCGACTTTCCAGGTTAAGTATCTTTTCGTTTGACATAGTTCGCAGTCTCTTGCTTGTGTCTAAAGAGCTGCAGAGAGAAAAATAAGCATCCGATATTTAACAAGTGGAACCGCGAGGGAAGCGAGTGGTTAACATGTTTTATGGTGACATTTCTAGGTTATATAAAAATGTTACCATAGCTGTGTACGTAAGATATTGCGTGCGCGTCACAGAGCGCAAGTCAACTGATTCCGTCTGCTAAGGGTTCGAATTTAACCCTAAATATCCCAGTTGACATTCACAATGATTCGGTTTTCGTTAATTAGAAATGTCGCATTAATTTTTGAAGTGTTTGAGTTGTTAGGGTCTTTGAGTTGCTGTTCTTCAGCGAGATGGAGTAGGAGCTTAGTAAGGGTGGGGAGGGGGAGGGAGACGGGAAGAGGGTTAAGAGCTCTCAAGAAGGAAACATTTGCTCTATTTCACTATTACAGAGCTCGTTTTGTATTTTTTGTTTTTGATGTATGCTTCAAGGCTTGTGATTGAAGAAATTCTTTTTCGTCCCACCTCGTTATGTTAAGAGAATTCAACCAGACGCAACCCAAACATTTAAGGCTAGTTCCACCAGCGCATAAGCATAACCATAAAGCCTGGTTTTCACTAGCGACCCAAGCACAAGCGCAAACTTGACGCAGGCATAAGCACAAGCGCAAGCACAAGCACATGGATCAAAATTATTCCTTTTTCTTGTGCTTGCGGTCATGCTTGCGTTGGCGCTGCAACAAGTGAAAACGAAACAACGTTCAGGCGTAACACAAGCACAAGATATTTACCACACGCGGTTATGTTTGGCCAATGAAAACGCTGGATACAGATTAACTCGCACCCAAACAGTTTTCTAAAATGACGGAAGGTAACCAGATGATTTTGCTTGTGCTTGTGTTTGCGTCCAATTTCGTTTTCATTAGGTCATCTTTATTGCTTGCGTTTGGGCTTGCCCTTGTGCTTGAGCTTGTGCTTGCGTCGCTAGTGAAAAGCAGGCTTAAGCCGACATATGCAAAAGCAGTATCATGTTGATAATTAGTGCCCTTATTTATGATAATTTCTTAACAAAAGGCGCTACTTAACATCACTCCACTGCGTCTGGGTATGTTGCCTATGCTTATACTTGTGCGCTAGTGGAAGGAAAAAGAGGCCACCAAATATCGCTATGAACACAATGAGCAAAGAGTTATGATGCGAATTTTACAGCATTTCGGTCTTCAGACTGAAAGAATACATCAAGTGGCGTAAAATGTTTCTTTTCACTTACCTTGCCCTTGGTTTTCTGGAGTTTGTTCCTTTGACAAAGAAGATGACGACAAGCACTGCTGTCATGATGGACATCACAGCAATTGATACCACAACGACCACACCAATCTGGGTTTGCATATCTGTTGAAAGAAACAACAGAAAAGTCTCACAACTTGACACGGTAAAGGGATTCTGGAGTGGAAAGCTAATGTCACTGAATAGCAATCTGCAGCAGGCTTTGAGCGGTCATCGAAACAAGATAGTACTCCTAAGGTCAAGGGCTTCCTAAGGTTTGTTAATACGGCCATGATGATGTAATCCATAGTAAGAACAAATTTCTGAAAACTACCGAGTGAGCAATCCACAGTTTTATTCATATAACGGGCAAACGAGCTAGCGAAGGCACACACGCTCGAACAAACGAACAAACGAACGAACGAGCACTTCGGCACACGCAAGAACGAACAATCGACTCGTTCTCACCTTGGCAACGAACGAAGGAACGAACGAAGAAATAGAGAAACAAACAAATGAACGAACGAATGAACGAAAAACTTGACGGACAAACGAAAGAACGAACGAAGAAACAAACAAACAAACGAACAAACAAACGAAAACGAATGAGCGAACAAACGAACGAACAAACGAACGGACAAAAGAATGAACAAACGAACGCACAATTCAAACGAAGGAACGAACGTGACGAACGTTCTCGATCTCACCTTGGCAAGGTGTACGGTTACAGCTCTGTGTCTGTAGCGTTGTGTTACACGATTCACATGTCCTGTTTCTCATCCGAACTCCTTCATCACATGTTTTAGAACACGCACTCCACTCGGACCATTCACCTGCAGCAGGAAAACAAATCACAGAATTAAAAACATGACAAGACTTAGTTGAAATTAAGAATATTTCAGTACCCAATTTTATTGCTGACAGGCTGTCTGTTTACAAAACTATTTAAATTTTACAACAAGGTCACGCTACCATTTGTCGCTACACTGCGCATTTTCATTACAAAGCCTTGTTAAAAGATCACTCTGTCTATGTCAATTTTATTTGTAAAAGAAAACACAGTAAACTGCAAATTATTTGCCAAAAAAAAAAAAGGTTTATCAATATTTGTTAGCAGTTGTCAGCAACTGTTACTTTTCCTTTACCTATAAAATAGATAAACGAGTTTATGATTAAGTATCAACCAATATTTGCCTCAAATTATTTACATGATGTAGTGGATCAACACACCATGTAGTAATATGTCCATATTTTCGGCTTTCCGTTTCCTGTTAAATTTTGACCGACAACGTCTTGCTAGACCTTCCAAACCGTTCAAACAGTAACTTGAATGAACAATTCAGTTTTATACGGGTGAATGAAGTCGCCGAGATTCCGATTGTTTGACTTTGCGTGGCTTCAATTCATTTATTTAGCAGTGTATTAAAGTTCAGATATGGTGGATATCGTACCTGAATGAGACGAAGCCACTAACATCAAACTCGGAGCGAATAAGGTGAGTAGCGTCGTCATGAGCTCAAGCATCGCTACCTCTGTGACCATGTGGGTTTTAAAACGTCAAATAAACCGAAACAAGGCAGAACCAACAACAAACTTTAGCCGCAGAAACTCCGAATTATCGAGGAAATGACAAAATCGCCGGCTGGCGGCTACTACTTGCTCACCAAATATTCGACACCAACCATGAAAATACTGGAACTCGCTTGTGTCTACTTCCCATCTTTGAAAGCTTCTCACGGAACTCAAGCGTTGTTTGCCATCCTTGAAGGTTCTCGACAAGTCAACCGTTATTATGAATGGATGAGACCGTTATGCTAATTCTAGAGTTTGTCGGAAACATCATTATGCAAATAATTTGAGCTGTCAGTAATCCCACGACCATTTTCATAGAGTCACGCGATACGAATCGTAATTTGACTTACTGTGAAAACGGACAAACAAGAGGATCTCAACCACGAGCCAAGTTCCTTTAAACTTTACTGAAGTGCGAACAGCGGCGCTTAGCGAAGGAAACAAGGTTTCGCATGACGGCGTTTTCACTGACGCCATAAACAATATGACCTACTTAAACTGTACGATCATCTGCCTACAGTCTATTTTGTCTTGAGTACGTCGAGCAAACAAAAATATTCACCAGTGATGGAACCTTGAGCTAGGGAGGGGGGTGGGAAGGGAGAGGGATGGGTTTGCTCGCCCTGCCGGCTTTTTTTTTTTTTTTTTTTTTAAATACCCAAAATAAGGTTGGGGGGAGGGCGGGGGGGCTCCCGCAGGGGCAAAACAATAAACGTTTGTGGAAAGACTGACTACAAAAAGCCTTACAGCCTAAATAAAATTATAAACACTGTACGTTTGTATTAGCTGCGTTAGGACAATTTTGTCAGATAAAGTAGACCGTCGTTCAATAATATAACCTTCATCTCTATCACCCTACTTTTGAAAACAACAACAACAACAACAACAACGACAACAACTACAACTTGAACACTTTCTAGCACATCTTGTGGGCGATATGGTAGCCGAGGGGAACCTTGGCCATATACTAGGTCGTTCATACTAATGAGAGGTTTTTCGAAAACATTTTAAAGTTATTTCTTTTTACGATAGCATTAGAATTAGGACTTTTTACAGCCATCGGTCACCATGGTGATGTGCATGAAGTTGTGCCTGAACATGGTGACATACAAATGAGAGGACTCCAGTCCCAAAATTTTCATCCTTAATTAGCAGTTGACCAAGTTTTTTCAGGTCTGATGTTTTAGCTAGCGACACTTAGCATCGTTTAGTCCACAGCTAAAGTACTATGAGTACTGAGCTTTTTAAAAGTTGTGTGTATAACTGTGATGATCAGTCATGTCTTCATAGCTGCGTGCCATCTTGGTCAAGGTCAGAGAACCTTCCTAATATTTCATGAGCAAGTTTGTAGATTTCCACTACACTGATTTGAAAAATTCAAGAGAATACCCAGACCATCATTTGGTCTTATCGCGTAGGCTTGACGTTTTCATCTGACAATAACGTTAATTGAAATAGCTGTACGTCAAACGGATTTTACACCTTTGAAAACCTTACTTGTCAGTGTATCACTCAACGCAAACATAAGCGTACGTCGGAATGGCAATGGTATATTGTTGGCTGGTCCGCGATTCAGAACGAAAAAGACTATGGCTGATCGCGCGTTTATGGTTGCAGCCACAGTCTTGTGGAATTAACAGCCTTCCCTTGTCAATGAGGCAAGCTACGAACGTTAACACTTTTAAGCGTTTAGTTAAGTCTCATTTGTTCTCTAAGGCCTTTTGTTAAGATTTTATTGCAAGACCAATTCTCGAATAAATTACAGGATTCTATGTCTTAAATTTTAAGATGCGTTTGGTAGTCTTCATTCTCAATTTGTAATTTGTACGAATTTATCTAATTGTAATGCGATTTTGACTATCTTTATAGAAAAAGCGCAATGTAAGTAATAAATGTTATTGTTATTGTCATTACTGTATACCATGCCATAGAAAATGCTCGACTTAATGTATTACCCAACTGCAGCGAATACCGTCCAAATAACAGTACAAATATACAGCGATATTGTACAGTTATTTGTACAGTGGAAAACCTGTTTGCCGTACAGGTCGGCGCGCGCACGTAAAACTGTCACTCTCCCTCTTTTTATTGATAAATCTATTGCCTACAGCAGTCTCTTATTAGATGTTTCGGTGTTTAGTTATCGCCTTATAGTTTTACTCGTTGTTTGAATTTTGACAAGCCCGTACGGCACAACTCGTAAAAATATACAGCGATACTACACACCAAAACACATAGTAAGATATAATTATGTATTACACTCAACCTTCTTATCGTGCGCCGCGTGTAGGTCACATTGAGTTTGTTGGCCACTGTATATTCTATGGCATGGTATAATATAGTTATCCTTTAAGGCTTGATATTGGTATCATGGTTTACCGCTCGAAAGCGTTGCATACTTATATGTAGTATTTTTTTCGTCTTTGAAACCTCTATTCTAACTAAACCCATCAGAATTTGACCACTAAAAAGTCAACTTTCATCCAAGGTTTTTGAGCAATATACATATTCAAAAAGGTTGCTGATCATCTTTCGCTTGCAACCAACACTTTACAGTGTTGTTGTGTACAAAACTAAATAAAATTACATTTTCTTTTGAAGGGAGCCCCATCAGTCACAGCTGATGTGAGTCTGGTGCTGGTCACAATCACACTTTTTCTTTCCGTTTTAACGAAGGACGTAGGTGTTTCAGCTGTTTGTTTTACACTCTTTATATATTCTAACATGCATGCCTTCGAGGCTTTCAGGACAAACTCAGTTCTATATTTGGTGGTATTTTCTTTGTATTCAAGTCACTTTTGGAAATCGAGGGACATAAGAAACTTTAAAAAAATTGCAATTTGTTCTGAAAGCCTCCAGCCAAGTTAGAATATTGTTATATCGTACGTTGTCCATTGACTGAACCTCTCACCGAGACTGCTTCTTTTAAAGATGATTTCCAGTCCGTACTGCGCCCTCTTGAGAGGTTTTTTTTTTGCGTTTTTTGTTTTGTTTCATGACATTACGAAATGTAAACATTTTGCAACTACTTACATGAAGTAAATTCAAAGTTTCAAAACAACCGCCATTAAGGATGCGAAGCGGTCGAAGCTTTATGCTTCGTTCTTCCTCATATCTCTTGGCGAAACAACTTGGCAGCTGTAAAAATCAATGAAGCTGTTGGAAAAAGAATTTGAAAGCCCTCAAAGATAACTTATGTGGTTCGTAACGAATAACATCGATTCACATTCCATCAAGTGAGATTTATAATGTTGCTTCTTAATTTTCTAAAATGACTAAAATGTTGTTATTTCATTTATGGTTGATAGTGCGTGAATATACAGTGGAATCCCGATTTTTCGAACCCCCAAGGGAAACGAAAATTGGTTCGGAAAATCGGAGAGTTCGAGAAATCGGAGGTAAAATGACAGCATCTGACTGAGGAGGGAAAACGACTTTTGGTTCAAGTTATCGGGAGGTTCGAAAAACTGAGGGTTCGAGAAATCGGGAGTCCACTGTACTATTCATTTGTGATTACTTATAAGCGTCTCGGACACCGCCTTACTTGAATTACCTTCAGTACTGTGTTTCTTCTGCTGTTTTGATGTCCGGTCCCTATATTATCGTTGCTTTTTGCCTGACTACGGCTTTTAAGGATCGTCCTTTGTATTGGTACATCACGGTCATGTTGATGATGAATATTTTCCAAAGAAAGTGTACAACCAATAACAAAAGGGTTAAAGCCCGGATTTTCACTCCGTACTGCGCAGTCTCAGCAAGACACATTGCTAACTCAACAAAAAGCAGTTTGTTCTATCTAAGCAATTCATCTATTTCAAATGACAATGAAAACATATTACAACCATTAAATTCCGAGAACATTCGTTGCTAATTGTTTTCTAACAAATACTTATTCTTTTCATTTTGGATATTTAACACATTACGGAAAGAAACCACCTTGCTTGTTAATTTTCTGAAATGACTAAAATGTTGTTATTTCCTTTATGGTTGATAGTGCGTGAATATACTATTCATTTGTGATTACTTCTAAGCGTTTGGGACACCGCCCTATAAAATAGTATGTCCAAGTCTATAAAATAACACAGCCGAGTATTGCCGATTCATTTATAAAAATATGGGTACGTTTACGGATACACATTGATACGACTCTGATGCTTTATGATTAGAAGAAAAGCATTTTCCTACAAACTCAGTGTTGGCCGGTTAGCCGTTTTCACCGAAAAGCTAATAGTATTAGTAGTCTCGTTGTAAAAAATCGAAAGAGTCGCTCCCATGCGTATTGATAGATGTGCTGAACAATCTAAAAGGTAAGAGAAAACAATACTGTTAGCTATTATGGAGAGGAACACTTGATCACCTTATAAATTTTCTCTGAAGTTATTAAAAAATTTATTCCCTTGCACGAACAAAAAAAAGAATGTCATGGCGACCGCAAACGTACAAAGCAAGTAAGGTAGTATTTTCCATCATAACTTTACACTTTTGAAACACGTTTTATGTGTCATGTAGAATGATTCGGTCATCTGAGATTTTGAAGAAGCACCAAAGTATTGTTATTTATGCGAGACAAAGAAGTCGACACCTCAATTATTTAACTTCCAATTGTATCATCCCAACATTAAACAAACACTTAAGTACCTTTCGCTATATTGAAGTTCATCTAATCGCCTTTAGCAAAGTCCAAGGTAACATCATCACCAATGAGTACAAACGGAGCCCAGCACTTCACCTCGCTAAACTGCTCAGACTCTCTCAGACACTTCATGGCTCGGTTCAGGGATTCACTGGAACTTCTTCCTTCTGCTAGGTGAAGGTAGAAACTCTTCATGAACTCCATAGTGGCTTCGTCGTCAATTGCCCACAGAGACACAAGAACAGAACGAGCACCGGCACCCAAGAAGGCTCGTGCAATGCCAACCACTCCCTCAGCCTTAATCTCACCACGACCACTATGGCAACAACTTAGCACAACCAGTCTTGCTCGGATTTGAACTCTCATCACATCACTCATTGTTAGCAAGAAGTCTTCCTGAACAGGGATCTGCGATGCTCGTGTAGGGTTTGCTGCCAAAGCAATTTCTCCTGTTTCCATACAGCCATGTGCTGCAATGTGCACCAAAGCAACTGAGGAAAGTCTTCCTAATACTTCATGTCTTGTTGCCTCCTTTCCAGTAAGGGGGACAGTGTTGAGTATTTTCCCAATCATCTCTACTTCCATCTTTGCAAATGGCAGCTGTCCTAGCTTTAGCCCACAATAACGAACTTCATCTAACCATGGATCTCCCACAAGTAGTGCCCCAGACTTTTTGTGGTAATTTGGTGAACAATCTTTGATCAATTTCATACTATTCAATGACGGAATGACACGGATTCTGAAAGACTCGCTCAAGTACTTTGAATTAAAATCCATCAATGCAGCATAGGGAGCCAAGGACAATGGGCCTTCGGGAACAAATATCAGCTCATTGCCATTAATCAAGTCTTTGATGGGGCTAATGATGACGTCATGCCATGTTCTTAAAGGACTGGTATCAAAGATCGTGGGTTGGGATATGGGTTGATTGCTCTTCTTCTTTGACAGCTCGACTTTGCTCATCCTATCCAATGAACGATCTTCGCATTTCACACCACCTCTGACACCAATTTCCTCACGAGCATTGTGAATTAACGAATGCAACAGAGCAGTCGCAGCATCCTCCGAATTATTATGGCTGATTTCTTTTTTTCTTAATTGAACATCCTTTCCATTTTGAATAATCCAGAAAATTATTTCTCTTTCATGAACTGCCATAAAGACTGTATTGCATGGAAGGCAACTTAATGTGTCTAAAGTCATTTTATCCGTTACATGTGGTGCTTCAGTTTCGTAGTTTAAATTCATAAGATCTTTCAGAGCCTGTGCCCGTCCTTGCTCAACAGCAAACAATGCCTCAACTACGTCACCTTGTTTCAAAATTAGACGCCATAATCTCGTATAAGCCAAATCATTAGCATCCCGGTAGCTAATTGTCCACTCATCTTTACCTTGGAGATGCTGTCTAACATCATCTAACAATTGCACGCTAGCATGATAACAGTCAAGAGACTTCTCTAAAGACCCTTGAGATTCAAAGCAAATACCAAGATTACAATACGACCTTCCCTCTCCATCCCTGTCTCCCACTTCCTTGGCAATTTCTAGTTCTAGTTCATGGTACTCGATGGCTTTTTTGAAATTTCCCAGACTTTGAAAAGCGCTGCCAAGGTGACCATACGACTTTCCCTCTCCAGCCCTGTCTCCCACTTCTTTGGCAATTTTAAAATGTCTTTCATGGTACTCGATTGCTTTTTTGAAATTTCCCAGACTTTGATAAGCGATGCCAAGATTACCATACGGCCTTCCCTCTCCAGCCCTGTCTCCCACTTCTTTGGCAATTTCTAGATCTAGTTCATGGTACTCGATGGCTTTTTTGAATTTTCCCAGACTTTGATAAGCGTTGCCAAGATTACCATACGATATTCCCTGTCCAGCCCTGTCTCCTACTTCTTTCGCAATTTTTAGACGACGTTCATGGTACTCGATGGCTTTTTTGAAATTTCCCAGACTTTGATGAGCGATGCCAAGATTACCATACGATATTCCCTCTCCAGCCTTGTCTCCCACTTCTTTGGCAATTCCTAGATCTAGTTCATGGTACTCGATGGCTTTTTTGAAATTTCCCAGACTTCGATAAGCGATGCCAAGATTACAATACGACCTCCCCTCTCCAGCCCTGTCTCCCACTTCTTTGGCAATTTCTAGATCTAGTTCATGGTACTCGATGGCTTTTTTGAAATTTCCCAGACTTTGATAAGCGGTGCCAAGATTACCATACGACTTTCCCTCTCCAGCCCTGTCTCCCACTTCTTTGGCAGCTTTTAGATCTAGTTCATGGTACTCGATGGCTTTTTTGAAATGTCCCAGACTTTGATAAGCGATGCCAAGATTACCATACGACCTTCCCTCTCCAGCATTGTCTCCCACTTCTTTGGCAATTTTTAGATCTAGTTCATGGTACTCGATGGCTTTTTTGAAATTTCCCAGACTTTGATAGGTGGTTCCAAGATTACTATACGACATTCCCTCTCCAGCCCTGTCTCCTACTTCTTGGGCAATTTTTAGAAGACGTTCATGGTACTCGATGGCTTTTTTGAAATCTCCCAGGCAGTTATAAGCGATGCCAAGATTACCATATGACATTCCCTCTCCAGCCCTGTCTCCCACTTCCTTGGCAATTTCTAGATCTAGTTCATGGTACTCGATGGCTCTTTTGAAATTTCCCAGACTTCGATAAGCGATGCCAAGATTACCATACGACCTTCCCTCTCCAGCCCTGTCTCCTACTTCTTGGGCAATTTTTAGATCTAGTTCATGGTACTCGATGGCTTTTTTGAAATCTCCAAGACTGCCATAAGAGATACCAAGATTACAGTACGACCTTCCCTCTCCAGCCCTGTCTCCCACTTCCTTGGCAATTTCTAGATCTAGTTCATGGTACTCGATGGCTCTTTTGAAATTTCCCAGACTTCGATAAGCGATGCCAAGATTACCATACGACCTTCCCTCTCCAGCCCTGTCTCCTACTTCTTTGGCAATTTTTAGATCTAGTTCATGGTATTCGATGGCTTTTTTGAAATCTCCAAGACTGCCATAAGAGATACCAAGATTACAGTACGACCTTCCCTCTTCAGGCCTGTCTCCCACTTCTTTGGCAATTTTTAAATCTTGTTCGTGGTACTCGATGGCTTTTTTGAAATTTCCCAGACTTTGATGAGCGCTGCCAAGATTACCATACGACATTCCCTCTCCAGTCCTGTCTCCTACTTCTTTGGCAAGTTTTAGAAGACATTCATGGTACTCGATGGCTTTTTTGAAATGTCCCAGACTTTGATAAGCGATGCCAAGATTACCATACGACCTTCCCTCTCCAGCCTTGTCTCCCACTTCTTTGGCAATTTTTAGATCTAGTTCATGGTACTCGATGGCTTTCTTGAAATTTCCCAGACTTTGAAAAGCTCTGCCAAGATTACCATACGACCTTCCCTCTCCAGCCCTGTCTCCCACTTCTTTGGCAATTTCTAGATCTAGTTCATGGTACTCGATGGCTTTTTTGAAATTTACCAGACTTTGATAAGCGGTGCCAAGATTACCATACGACATTCCCTCTCCAGCACTGTCTCCCACTTCTTTGGCAATTTTAAAATGTCTTTCATGGTACTCGATGGCTTTTTTGAAATATACCAGACTTTGATGAGCGTTGCCAAGATTACCATACGACCTTCCCTCTCCAGCCTCGTCTCCCGCTTCTTTGGCAATTTCTAGATGCCGTTCATGGCACTCGATGGCTTTCTTGAAATTTCCTAGACTTTGATAAGCGATGCTAAGGTTACAATACGACATTCCCTCTCCAGCCCTGTCTCCCATTTCTTTAGCAATTTTTAGACAACTTTCGAGGTACTCGATGGCTCTTTTAATATCACCCACAGTGTGATAAACATTACTATACCAGCATCTTTCTGTCTTATCTCCCACATCTTTCGTAGTTTTCAGTAAAGAGTCGGTATTTTTCTATCAGACAGAAATGCGTGTCAGTTAATAACGAAATCATGAATATTTACCCAAAAAATTTACAAACTGCTTTCCCAGGGAGTTATGTAGCTGAGACTATCGACACCCTTCCAAAGCATACTTGGTGATTAAACACCAAGGTATATTAATTTTGGATATTGGATGCTAGAATTACAAAATAATATATAGACTTCTGGGCCGGATTGTCTAGAGCCCGATTTAGCTAACCCAGGAAAAAGTAGAATTTTGATTTGAATTTTGTAAGTTTGCGGTGAGGTTTTCTGTATATTGTTAGGCCTTCTGTTTCGAGTTTTAATAATCACCATATACACAAAACAAAGCAGCAATAAACATTTGTATAGAAGAAAAAGTTATAATTCGATTAACTTTTAATCCTGGGTTAGCGTTAACCGGCTTCCAAACAATCTTGCCCTGTTTTCGACAAGTTAACCTGACATAAGCCCGCGATCCAATCGAAAACCAGCACTTGATCAGCGGACAACTTCAAAAAACACGTGAACGCGATGAGCTATAAACTTGAGCCCGCGATATGGTCACGTGACACCGGTCAACGGATACCTTGTTTTGACAGGTGTCAATTGATCATAATATGGATGTCTAATATCAATTAAAGAAGTACACGGTAAACCAAGGCTGCATGTCTCTGTCAACTTATTATTTGGAGTATGGCCGCCATGTTGCGCGACACCGTCGCGGTCGCCGTCGTGCGTACGCGTCCACGAAGAATACCGCTAGCCATGATAACCATGAGAAAATCAGCTTATGGGTTTCCTTTCCTACATGAGTATGGGGCTCCGCTTGGCTGTCCTTCGGCCCACCGGAGCTCCGCTATAATTATGCCGAGAATTATGCCAGGACGCTATCAATCAATATACTCTTCTTCTTCTTCTTTTTAAGGGTGATTAGTTACAATGTTAGTAACTTTTATTTAACAAAAACAGAAGCCTAAGACGTGTATTACACTGTGATAAAACACGACGGGCATTTGCGAATACGAGGGAGTGTTCTCAAATGTCCGGAGTGTTTTTTATACACGGCTTAGGCTTCTTCATTTGCTTTATGATATAGGTTTTACACGTGCAAAACAATAAAACACGCTTTTTCTATGTTTTATACTCTTATAAAACGTGGGTTTTTGACCAGTCATGCAGAGCGTGCGCAGGGTCCCATCTATATTATAATTTAACTTTCTTAACATAGAAGAGGGACGTCAAAATCGCTTGAGTTTTTTTGGAAACGACCTTTGTATAGCTCAATAATGTGCATAATTATTTTCCAAATATTGCCGCAAATGAAGGGTTCCATAATGAGTAAAAAGGTTGTGAATAGTAATTTTAAGGTAAGATACAAGATAAAATAATCAAGAAACAGCAGGTAACAAGCTTGGTGTTGAAGTTAAAAAGTTTCATTAGCAAGGGTCCTTTCCATTAGAGGAACATCGAGGTATTAAGAACTGTGTGCAAACACTGTTTTAAGTGTTTCATACAGCTCCTTGCTTGAAAATTATCGTAAAGACAAGCACGAGGTGTGCGCAGAATAAACAATTGCCTTAGTTTCAATTCTATACCTCCTCGATACAATTAAACAGGATTGTGGACGAATTGTATGCTTACGCTTACGCTTACAGTAGCGCGTGTTCACTTGACATAAGCATAAGCATAAGTTCTACGAAGCTTGCCGCGTTTCTATTTCACAATTACATTGAGAGCTCGAGATTTCTATCACGAAATAGTTGACGAGCGCGCAGCCAGACTTAAGAGTGAATGCCTATAAAAATGGACCTAAATCGCCTATCAATGGCACAAGTCGAAAAATTGATTTCGCTTGTATTTTGTCCATAGATAGGTCCTAGTAAGAATAGAAACGGACCATAGTTAGCTTCTGCTAATACAGCTTTCTTTGGTAGAAATACGCCAAAAACGATTTCGACCCGATTGGGCTCAAAATCTACTTCCGGTTTTGCTGAATTTTCCAAATATTTGATTGCTTCGCGCTCCGCAGAACAGCTACTTGAGAATCTTTCAATGGATTTTATATTCAGTTCAGGTCTTCGTAGTATGACTGAGCGAAAAATAAAATAAATCAAAGTTAGTTTTGAGCCCGAAAAGAGATAAAACTGACACGCAAAATTTTAAAGTATGTCACAAGAGAATTATTGCATAAAAACATCGCCATATTTTTCTATGGGCTATAACTTTAAATACCATAAAAACACTTTCTACGGGTTAAATATACACCCACCTGTTAGGATATCAAAAAATATCTCTGGGCAAATGGTTTCAAGTCGCCCGCCTTGGCCTGTGTTTCTCGTAGATTTTGCCCAAAATCCGCCGTTGGAATGTAAACAATTGCGTGACGCGGAGAGCCACTCTCGAGTAAAATATTCGTTCCAGCAATCCGATGAAAGCAATTTTTGAAACGTTGTGTGGATAAAATAATGGAAAATGTTTTTTTTTTTGTTGTTTAAGTTAGTATAAATATATATGTTTTTTCATTTGCATTGCAACACCCACATCCCTGATAAAGAACGTTACTACAGTACTCCGGGAAATGATTGTAACACTTTTTTGTTTTATTGATTTCACTGATAACTTACAATACAGTGGCAGTTTTAGAGATACACTTAACCAGTCCTCTATGGTTTATGGCAATTGAATTGCTGACAAATAAAGTCAAGTGGAAATACCATAATTTCTATAAACTATTAAGTTCGTGACGGCATCTCAGCTCTTCTAGCTGTGTAGAAAATTTGTACCTACACAATATGCTCAAACTCAGCTAGAAAACCTGGAATTTCTTGAATTGAATTAGCCGAGGAAGAAATTGCGTTTAAGTTTCAATCATACTGGGAAAAAAAATCCATCTTTTCTACTTTGGTTGTTTGATCAATTAACTGAAATTTGCAGATCATAACACTGGTAGACAAATCATGTAAACATCACAGTAGTCGATCTAGGACTAGGTTTACACTAAAGGAGTTTTTTTTAGATTCGTAAAAGTTCCTGGATTCATCAATTTTAGAGTATTCGAATTAGTAGGGGTTTACAGTGAAAGGATATTCGGATTCTTAACCGTTTATACACGACGATAACTCCGGGAACATTCATGATGGAATGGTTAACAAGCAGTTTGTTGCCTCGACGACGAGAAACAAAATGCCTCCGAAAATAAGGCTAGGGGAAGGTTAAGACAGTCTGAAGCTTTCTTTCAACTCGCTGACCACGGTACTGTTGTCCATCATGTCAGGTCCCTCCAGGTATTTACTCTGGTCTTTACTTAATATCTAGAATCGTCGAGGTTTTCGATCGTGCCATCGTCGTCACCTGCGCAGTAAATTATAAATTGGGTTTCTGAGGAGTATGGCATTACCCATTATAAAAGTGATTACTTACACCTGAAACAGCACGAGGTAATCACCCAGCGACCGCCATCAAATGGCCATCAATGTGCCTACGACTCGACTACGACTGGATCATGTAATCCGCCATTTTCGT
>NC_138151.1:29954024-30161524 GCF_964199315.1 Orbicella franksi
TCTCAATTATTAAACTGAATGTAACTTCTCTTTGCTCGAGTCATAACGTCATTTGCTCGAGTCATCACGCTATATGTAACAGCTCGTGCTAGCTCTGTGTTTCTAGTGAGTTATAGAAGTACATCTTTTAGGCCGCGCTTCTGTACAGGACGTTTTTTGAACACGATGTATCAAGTTCGACATTATTTAATTTCCTCTTTAATGGTGAGAATATATTTTCCTCTACTGAGCATTTCTTACCTTGCCGTTCACAGAGTGCGTTTCTGGATTGCTCTTTGCTTCTTGTAATTTAATTCGATCACCAACACATCTGGCTTGCAAATCTAATAATGTCTTGCTAGTGTTGTCAATCTGCTAAGGGTTAAGGGACATGACGTCACTTTGTAATGAAGATACTATCAAAAAGTATTGAAATATATACTTAGAAATTCGTTGCGTGGCTTATATTTATATTATTTTTTTCTAAGAGGACACGGTAACGAATCGAATCTCGACTTACTACTTTAACTGAAAAATGAATCAATGTCAGTCGAGTTTACTTCTTTGATCGTTGGTGTATTTGAGAGAATTCCACGTGAGAGGAAGTAAGAGAGACAGGCGGGCACGGACTCCCTATGTGGTTTTGTGGTCGCGTTGCCTCCAAATTACATTTTTGCTCTAACGAGAGTGTCTTTAATGGATTTGCAGACATGATAGGAGGATTTTGCAAATCGCATTTAGCAATGGCTGATATTCCAGTTTTCCTTCACTATTTGCTTGAGATTTTGCACTGCAGGATGGTATGTAGTAACAAAAGACAATATCCTCTTGTGATTCTTTTCTTTTTGTTTGAGTACCGATGCTCCTGAGGCAAAATTGACCCCTAGCAAATACTTTTCTATTAGCCTCGTGCTCGGAGCGTAGTTTGAATTTTGCAAGGTGCTCTTCAAATGTTGTGTTTGAAGAGTTAGTTCTAAGCAACCTCCTCGCCTGGTGGGTGGCATGAGGTGAAGTGTGTATATTGAAAGGTTTCTGTCGATTTTTAGTACGTTTTGATGTCCAAGATGGATTCTTTAGTGCATCGTTCTCCTTTAAATACCACTGTATCAAGGAAAGTAATCTCGTTAGTAGGGTGGAATTTGTTAGCTTTTTACTGTAGCCCTAAAGGGAGAAAACGTCACCAATGTAACGTTGCCATTCTCTTGGATTGCTGTTACTTTGTAGAATTAATTATTATTATTATTTTTTAAATTTCCATCATGAGGATATTAGCAAAAGACACTGCCGTTTTTGTTGTCATGACGGTTCCATGTTTTTTTTGGAGGTACTCCTCTCCATTAAACTGGAATGAGATTTCTTTTAGGATTAAGCCAAGCGTTTCCCTTAGGTAGTGCGTGTTATAATTGTGGAACTTATCGTACGTTTGGCATACTAGTTCTTTCTGTGGTATATTTGGTACAAGCTTGATACGTCCATTGATACTAGAATCGTATCTTTACCTATCTTCGTTCTATCAATAAATTTGATAAAATCAGTTATATAGAGGAGAGAAACTGACCCGCCACCTGCACTGCTTACTGATTTTTCTGATCCAAAAGAACAGCAAATGTTTTCAAAACCAAGGAGAAACAAACCTTAAAGAAAGGTCGACTTTGTGAACTCCTGCCGTCTGACCGAGTCTGTTACGCGTCACGTCTTCCGAAAAAGAGAAATTGACGTAAACAATGGGTTTGCAGAAGTCTCGAAATTAAATTTAGGATAAAGCTTCGCTCATTATTAACTTGCAGTGTGTTCTACACGTCAACAAAAAAGACTAGCAAACTGACCATCCATTTTGTTTTTCTATGTAGGGTGACGTTAAAAATTTTAATTTTCGCGGGAAAATTCAGCCTAAATAATGGTAAGAATTTCGCGAGTTTTAAACGTTTACCCATATTAATAACGTTGTCCAGCTTAAATAATCTATCCTGCAGTTCAACTAACTATTTTAAGGAGATCTTTTAGTAAATCATGAATGACAATCGCAGAAGGTCGCAATAAAATGATATTCTTCGCTAAACATCTGGCGGGAAATATCTCTCTCTGATATTTTTTATTGGACTTTGCGAGACAAATTACTCCGATTTGCCCGTAGATACCAATTGTAACTAAACTGGATATTGATAACCGTGTAAAAGACTTTCAGAAAAATGTTTTCCTGTAGAAATAAACTGCCGCACTTTTGAAAAATAATTCGCTGAAAAGTTTCTGGAATTTGTGCGAAGAATCTTTTAGGCTCACCTAAAGTTGCCCAAAATTTTGTCCATTCTACACCGCTTGAGGGGCCAAATTCATGTGGTGATATCTCGAAGAAAATCGAACGCCTACCCCGGCAAATGTCATGGTTATTAATCTATTTGGGTAGCTTTTATACTGTGAAAAGATGAAGCCTCGATCTTTTGGTCCTGCCCGGTTTTCTCTGACAATGACACTTAAGTAGTAAACTAAATGCAGTCAATATTAAATCGTAAGAAATGTATCTGTTATACATGCTTTTGCGTCTAATATCTGAGTTAGTCGTTGCGAAGATTTTTTACGAATGGATTTGTAGACGGCACCTTAGCCGATTAAGAGACACAGTGGCGTAACCAGACCCACTCGTAAACCAATTTAACACAGTTATAAGGATAAACCAGTTATTTGCGGGCTGGGAGATCCGTATACTGATCGAGAAACTGTGACCTCGGGCTTGAAAATGCTGCCCGAGGCCGCAGGCCGAGGGCAGCATTTTCCCAGCGGGTAAATAACATATATATCGTTGCGAAAAAACTAATCTATGTATTGCTATGCAATATATGTACTAAAAATTAGTCATTAACGAAGGAGGGTGGAAATTAATGTAAACTAGCATACCTACTAACCGGCGAAAAATGCTCTCACGGTCCAGTAATTCAATGCGTGAGTTTATTTTTCTGACTGTAAGAATCAAACGCTATTTTTTGTAGGCAATTTGTATGAGAATTCGGCGCGTAGCAGTGCAATGGGATTTGACCTCAGGGGTACAGTCAGCGGGGAGAAAATCATGGAAAAGTCATCATTTTTACCGCAGGAAACTCAAGTTGCAATTTCGTCTTGGTTGAAGCGAAAGGGGAAACCTTCGGAAAAACGGGGGCTTTTTTGATCTTTAGAAGAAGGCAATCTTATTTAACTAGCGTGTAGATAAATAATATTGGAGAGAGAGTAACATGACATCTTTTGGTATAATTATACATTTGAATCTGTAACTTGTTTTTATATGGGTTGTCAAGTAACAGAGCAAACTGATAAAAAATGAATTTCAAACTCTATTATTTCTCGAAATGAGTTTCTGCCCATTTTTTTGCGAGGTAACAACTTATACCCCCACGACTGTACAACGGAGAAGGGCTTTGATAAAAGCCCTCCTTAGGTTTTTGCTATCAAAATTTGCTGTGAAAGCATTGCGCTTTTTGTAAATATGCTGAAGCTACCATACCCCTAACTGTTAGGCTTCTTGAAGCCCTGCTATTATGCTTAGCGGGATTTTAGCGGCATGTAAGGGAAAACAGAGGGAGAGAGCACAGCTTTTCGTAAGTTAGCTATCCCATAGCTACTTTCACTAGAATCCCTGCATAGCTTGATAAGAACATAAATATACGTGATGTTATGAAGGATACTGCCAATCCCTTCTCACACCACGATATGACGTCTTCATAACACTGTAGCTGCTCACAAGCACTGGCTCCTACAATAGATTTTTTAATATCAGGTCAAAAAATACTACCTGCAATGCACAGTTGGGAACATCCAAAACCTGATTTATTCTTGTAAAAAGCCATATTCGTAAGTTGGTATTGGACCGGAAATAGCTTACAATGGAGGCTTATACGAGGGAATATCATTAAAAAGACACTGAATGTCATTTGCATTCAAAGAGTCGTATACGATAGCTTTCGACTTCATGTTATAAATCAGCTGAGTCAAGAATTTTACCTGTTTCTATGGCTTTAGTCAAGGTTGGTTCCAACTTGACGGCAGCTGTTGCATCATTCAGGGCCTGGTGAAAATTCCCTGATTTATAGAATTGAAAAAACATTACATCCACAGAAGAAGAAGAAGTAGGTTCTAGAAAATACCGGAAACTGTGTTGGTGAACATTGAAGAAAATAGAACTTTCCCACATTTCAACAAATAATGGTACCGAGTTTAGGTCAGGGTGGAAATGAATACAGCAAATATGTATCAAAATGTCTACTCCAACTTCGCTCTGGTGCTGTTGTTCGTACACACTGAAATAGGACACGGGAAAGGTCTACTTAACAAATTGACGTCAGTTTTTCATGCGTCTGTCTTGTTATTGATCATGAATTTCGTGATAACATTGTCAAAGTAGCTGACGACTTTCATAATGTTATGACGAAATTCACCATCAATAACAGGACAGAGGCATGAAAAACTGACGTAAATTTGTTTTTTACAATAACAAATTGTCAAATTGTCCGCTCTTGCTCATTGCATAGTCCGGTTATTGACAATGCAAATTAGCCAACGAGCGCGCAAGAATTTCTGCAGTTATTGTAAGACGAATGTTTATTACTCGTTTATTTCTGTGGGCTGATACTTTCCCCCGGAAAGTTACCAGCCCAATGTCATCTGTTTGATTGATATTTTCTGTTATAATCAATGAAAGGCTGAACACGAAGAAAGCAACAATTCCTTTTCATTAGTGGATAAATTTAAGAATTACGGGATCAATATCTTACCAAGACGGTAATAAGCTGTTGCTCTGTTGCTGTACAGCTTGGCATTCAGCTGGAAATCCTTACAGTTCACTTGAATTCCTTCCGTGTAGAAGTATATCGCGTTACAAACTTCTTTTTTTGTGAATTCTTTGTCACCTTCTTCCTGATAGACTTCTGCTATCGCTGAAAAAGCAAAGCTGATATAATTAGTAACTTACTTTGTACAGTGCCGGCATTGAATGATTAATTTTTTTCCCATACTCATAAATTACTTAAAGGAGCTCAGTCACGGTTCGCCATCCTTGACCATCCTTGTTCCTCTATGGTTCATTATTATCTCTTTGATGTTTTTCTATCTACTGAGCTATTATTTTCAGGTTTCCTTCCATTTAAAGGAGATTTGGTATGTGGCCAAAACAACTCAAAACACCGTGACTGAGGTCCTTTAAGAAGTTGATTATTTGCTTGCAAAGAAACACGGCTATAGGCAGCTAACATTATGTATCAGCACAATTTATAGTTAGGCTAAATTGCAGTTGCCTTCTCCTCATCGCCGCTTATCTCTGAAAAACACGTCTGAATCAAATGGCATTTAAAACTTTTTCAGTTCTTTTGTGAGAATTGCTTTGTGAGTTTTCACTTTGCAATGCAGTAGTTACCATTTTTAACTTAATATCACTCTGAAGACATGATTGATCATCGCATTTGTAAACACAAGTTTTAACTTTTACAACTGCTTAAAAGCAGTTGTGAAAATAAAGCCCGAAAAAATTCAGGCTTGCAATAGGAACGGATCCCGAGAACGGAATTCGAACCGATGACCTCCGCGATAGCCGGCGGTGCAGTGTTCTATCAGATGAGCTATCAAGCCAACTGGGAGCTGGTCACTGTGAGTTCGTAATATACCCGTAGATGGTGAAGATACAAGGGAATATGTGAAAGAACATATATTTGAACTGCGGGGAAAGATATGAAGGCAAGATTGATCGTCGCAGTTATAAACACAACTTCAAGGTGAAGCAGTTATTTCCAGGCTTTAATTTGGCTCGTATCTTCACCATTATATAATTTCACAACTCCTTAAGTTGTGTTTATAACTGCGATGATCAATCGCGTCTTCATATCTTTCTCCGCAGTTCAGGTACACGTTCTTTCATATATTTTACTTGATTAATATTCTAAAATTATTTTATCAAAAGGCCCTTTAGGCTACCCCAGTCTTGTTACGCTTATGAAACTATTGTTTAAAGCTTGGAGAAGCCTTACATGCAAACCGGGCGGTTATTGATTTATTCTTGTTTTTGTTTTTGTTTTTGTTTTGTTTTGTTTTGTTTTTTTTCAATAAAGCAAAACAAGATATCAAGTCACTGGCATGATAGGGTCAGCTTTTTAGTCGAATTTGGATAGAGTAATTAATTAATCGTACCTATTTGGTACGCTTCAGTTTCGGCGATATGGCGGGCTTGTTTGATCTTGTCAATAGCCAGTCAAATATAAAATATATTATTTTTTTACCCCAGAGTTTTCCCCGAAGACCCAGTCGCTGACCTCTGGGCCGGGCTCGTAAGCCATAGCTCAAAATGCCACCAAAACTAACTGAACAGGTTCGATTTGGTGTAAAATTAACACTGTATTAAATAATAAACTAGTTGTCAGTTATTTTCTCACCTTTTAGAGTATCATCATCAAAATCAAGTTTTTCCTCAGAAGGATGTGGGACTGGAGCTGGGTCTTGAGCTGTGACTGACAATACATCGGGAAAAGAAACCTCACTTTCTTTTCAAAAACTCTTTAGAGCGGCTTTCACATGAGTGTCGAAAAGTAATTGGTTTTGCATTACTACGCTACACGATTGGCTTACAACACTCGCGCCAGTTTTTCATCCAATCAGAAGTGAAACCAAAACCAATCCTTATTTGCAATTGCATGCACTCGTTTTCCCGCGCTTTGCGTCAGCTACATGTATTTGTTTCAAGTTTTGATTGGTTCACTAGATTGTCTGTATGTGTCCTTTGCTATTGGCTAGAGTTATTACCGTTTTGGTTTGACGGTACTCAATTGAAAACTACTCTATTACATAACCAACAACAATAATCCACAACAGAATTAAAATTAATTTACAGTTAATAGCAAATAGCGTTGAAAAACTTAGACAACAAAATAGTTCTCTACAAAAAAAAAAAGAAGGTATCGGATCTCTCGTTTGTCTTGTATCACATCATTACATCTTTATCCAATTTTATTGTATTTATTTATTTATTTATTTATTTATTTATTTTTTTTCTCCTTTCCCAGGTAGATTTCCAGACTCTACAGTGTAGACCTTGTTCACGACAAAGTAACATCGGGCTTCAAGTTCCACAACTATCTTAAAACCACGTAGTTTCCATTGCAATATTTGATAATTAACCAGCCGAGCTCTCGAACTGATGTCAAATATTTCATTTCTTGTTCAGTCATTAGGAGTTTTTGTCTTCTCACCTTCTAAAACATGTTCATCAAAATCCAGTTTTGCTTCACAAGAATTGACTTGACTTTCCGCCATGACTAAAATGCAAAGGCAAATACATGAAATTCATTGTATTTTTGTTCATTCGGTTACATTTTTTGGTTTCTGGTGGTCTCTCTGAACACTTCTAAAGAATACGATTATCTAGAACTTGCTTGAAGTCAAACAATGCCGTATAATTTAACTCTCCTGACAGCAGCCCGCCAGACTCAGAGGACTCTTCCATTCCAAGATAACAACTTTTCACAATTCTCGCGAGCGTGGACAAAGGAAATAATTTGAGAGCGCTTATTTGCACAATCAGAGTAACAATAGGTCAGACGTCAGTGGGGATCTCCCTTACTTAACAAAAAAAAAAAACAACAACAACAACAACAAAAACATTGAAGTGCCTCGTGACGCTGCGAGAGTATGACCGTAATACACGTGAATCAACGTTCTATAAGAAACAAGAAGATCTGTTAGATCTTATAACCGCGCTTTTAAAATTTAACTGTTTGCTTAGCACTACCGTCGGAACGGAGTGCACATTCCAAAGTAGTCATTGATGATTCTTTTCTTACTGTAGACATCACATCACTTGATCAACACAAACTGTATTATTGCACCATCAGTGGTAGCCATTGACAAATCTCCGATGACCTAATGGTCTTAAAGTGCCTATAACCCCAAAACATTTTTTTCGCCTAATCAAATCTCTGTATGGAATTGGGAAAAATGTCGCAAAAATTTTTGAATTCGGTTAAAACCCGAATTTTTTACGAATTTTTAAAGTTGGCGCTGTTAAGAGCACGACCGAGCATTCGGGAGAATGGGACTAGTGACGTCATTCCAGGCCATTGCCAGCGTCGCTCCAGTATAAACTCTCACGTTGTTTTGTGTGTGGGATAGAGTACTGAGGGTTAGTTTTTCGTCAAAAGAACTTTTATTTGACTCAACAAAAGTTTGAATATTCAAACGTACTTATAATGTCGTCCAGCGATTCTAGCTATGACTCTAGCTCGGACTCTGAGGCCGCAGAGGTCGAGGTCGAGTACGACTTAGAAGTCGAGGGTTCATCAAACCCGAGCGAACACGAAACCTCAGATGATGAACCAGATGCCTATGCGAATGAGCCGATGGCAGACGAGGAATGGCTGGCTCAATATGACGAGGAAAGAAAAACGGAGGAAGAACTAGAGAAGAAGCTTCAAAACCGATTAAGTGGATCAGAGGAAATCAAAGAATGGTTAGTTGGCATTGTTTTGCGTTGCTAGCGACGCGTGGCGACGCGCCATTTGCAAGTTTACGGTTGTCGGGTGCATATTCTACTATTATTTTAGCTGTTCTTCTTTGTAAATTTTGTTTGGTATTTTATTTCTTAGGTGTCATTGTGGCAAATGCAGCCTTGAATGTTTGCAAAACATCAGTGAATGCTAGTCCTCTTCTCGGAAATGCTTTGAGCACACTGCCGAGTACTTCGTGGGCTCCCAATGATCACGCTTAGATTTTACGAAGTCAACCCATTGCTTTCTTCTTTTTCGCTTCTGCGGTTCATCAGCCCCTTCAAAAGGTATGGGATGAAGCGAAATACCTTCTGCCTTACTTGGCTTATTATTACAGCCGAAAACAACGCATTTATCTGGCATTTTCAAGATTTCTGACCTTCCGAAGCGAAGCAAACGCGGTTCCAAACAAGAAAGCGATCAATGGCCTGGAATGACGTCACAAGTTTCGCTATACCCAGACCCTTTTCAGTGACTCTGTGACTCGGTCGTGTTTTGAAAAAGTGCCATTTTTCCGATCTTTAAAAAATCATAAAAAATCGCGGTTTGAACCGAATTAAAAAATTTCTGCGACATTTTTCTCAATTCCGTACAGAGATTTAATTAAGCGCAAAAAATGTTTTGGTGTTATAGGCACTTTAATCTTTGTAGAACTTTCTTCGGGATATGTATGGGCATGAACGATATAAATGACACGATAATAACACTATTAACAACAGCTTTCTTTCTTAAAAGTCATGATTAAATTTAATTGGTGTTTTCCACGAGTAAAGGGCTAGTAAAGTAGTCGCACAAGTCATATAATTTAATAATAAAACTCTATCCCGACCGATGTATCGATTTTGGTCACTCCAGTGACCACAGATTGAAAACGTGACAGAAAATTGGCGTTACTTTCGATTCTCACCAAATTTGGACAGTGGGATGATCTCATCATTAGCCAATTATAGGCCATCTTTCAGCTCTTTTCGTCATATCCCCCCCACGGGAGAATTTTGTCAAGTTAGCTAATTTAGTATGCAAGTCAACGTAATGGCGGTCACCGTCGACGAAATGTTTATTTGCTCAAAAATTGCGGCCAAATCTTTCGGAGATAGAAGTCAAGACATTTGTAAGGATACAGAAAGTAATTTAGGACCAGTTGCTGGCTTCTAAGACTGAATTTATCCAGAAGTAAGCTGTATTTTCGTTTTCGTGCCGAAAGCCACGCGATGAATTAATATTATCGGCTTTTTCTGCTGTCTTGTTCTGTTTTTTCTCTTGGTCTTTTTTGTAGTCCGCCGAGGCCAGTCTTTCGTCTAAATCAGTTGAAAAAAGTTCGAAAAAGATGTTCCCATTCAAGTTTAAGCTCTCAGCCGATAATTCTGGAGTTTTTTGGCCGAAACGTCAGCTTTGTTATGTTCGTGTTTTTCGGTTGCTATGGACAACCATGGCTTCCTTTGTTAGGTCAAGTCTAGGGAGTGAGGTCACAAAAAATTCTAATTAATTCTGGTTTTGTTCGATTTCTATGAAATTTTAACACGATAAAGCTGGATTGTTAAGGAATAGATTTACCGTCTGCCAATGTGTGGTAGCCATTAACGCTTAAGTGATATATCGCTTCGAAATCAGGGTTTCGAAGAGATTTTTTTGCAACGCGTGGGTTCGACGTGATTTTGTAATCGGAGGTTTTTGCTGACCCCGAAGGAAAAAATATCCGGAAAAGGTCATTTCATCGATGATTCCAACGAATATAAATATGTATATGTTCCGAGCGAAATTTCTGCTGAAAAAATATAATTTTTGACGAACGCTGGGTTTTTAATTTTTTTCGCGCGAAAGTCAGTATCGGAGATGAGATTTATTAATGTTTCAACAGCTTTTGGCGAGTAAACATCACAGGTTGCGTGACTCAAAATTTGGCGGAGTGAAAGCTTGGCTCTGGTCGCATACAAGACGAAAAAAAAACCACGGGTAAACCATGAACCGCGCTCGGCCCATGGCCGCGCGGTTAAAGAACAATCTGGCGAAAAAGAGCTTAAATTAAAGAGAAAAAGGCAACATGTATTCCAAACGACAAGCAAAAGGTTCCCACTCTCCCTACTCCCTATAAAATACACTCAACAAGCCACAAGTCATCACACAATGACAAGTCAAAAATTAAAACTACATGAGTGCACATCGGGGATATTACATTCCACAGTCATATGAAGACATAATGTGTTTTTCTAAGAAACAGTCGCTTATAAGAAATACGTTTGACACACTTGTCACACTAACTCAGTCACAAATGTCCGACCAAAAATCGCCGATTTCAGTGTGTACTTCCGCTGCAGTGCTTCGTTTACGTTTCACCGGGTTTTCAAATGTGAGAGCTAAGCAGTTTCTTGACATTTGCAAGTTGAATTGTTTCTAATTATCAGCTGATTAAACATCAAGCGTTCGTGCCCCGCGAGCAATCAGTTATAAAACACATACACTATACATATGGATTCAAAATGCGTCAGCAGAGATTATACATATATAAGGTATCAAACACCTACCTCAGTTCTTCACCTCGGCTAAACTGACACAAAAATACGATTGAGATAAGTCGGTATAGCCTATGGAGAAACGTTTTCATGAATTAATGCACAGGTCGATGTGAAACACTAGAATAGAATAGTTTCTGAATCGACGAGACTTTTTGCACAACTAACGTTACCATGTATTGAAAACGACTAAAAGCGAAACAAAAATTTGAATTATAAATAATCAAATAGGGGTTTTTCCCTCTTTCAAAGAAAAATTGGCACATCTGGCTCGTGACCTCATAATATTAATCTCACTAGTACACGTGATCAATAGTGTAAGAGAAAGGTAGAAAAGCCGCCTGTATGTTGCTTGATTACTTCCCTTGTAGTTTTTTGGTAATTTTAGTCAGTTTTTCAACCTTGATCAGGTAGACACCCTTATTTTCAAAGTATTTAAACATCAGACGACTGACAGTGACAGCTATGTCAATCCGTGACGCACCCTTCCTTCCTTCCCGCTCAGAGGAGCTATAAGACAGCTTCCTCGTAGGCTACTTCGCGAATATCACAGAATGCCCTACAACCGCGAAAGTCTATCGAAGTTAACTGCTTTCTTTCAGACTTTTTCTTTTTCTCACCTGATTACTTTTAAGGATATATCGTGACAATGGGCAACTCTCAGTCACCAGCGAGTCACGTACGCGTCATCGGCAAATTACACTTAAACATCGCTATAAGTCTAACACACGACATATTTACACTTAGATCACCGAACTTGCCTCTTTCTACTTTGAAAAACACACAGTCGCCCTTTGAGAAATAAATGGACTAAGAAGCAATTGAGTACTCGGGTATAAAGTTGAGGCCGGAAAGCACGTTTGATACGGGAAGTTCAATGACCTTCAGTGAACTTGAGTGATATCGAGTGGTCGGTGTCGCAATTTCTGGATATTAAATACATAACAATGAGTAACGTTGTAGAAAAAAAAAAACATACAACAGCAGCATTTTTAATCACTAGGCATAATTTGAACACTTTATTCCCCACGAGAAACCAGATCTAAGATACAGACAATGCATATCTATTCAAAATGCGTCAACAAAGATTATGCATCTATTTTGTATCGAATGCCTACCTCAGACCTTCACCTCAGCTGATCAGACAGAAACCCATGATTCCGATGACTCGGTAGCCTATGTAGAATAGTTCACAGCAAGTCGTTGAGAAATATTGGGAAGTCTGAGTTTCTGAAAAGACGAAACTTCTGCACAAACAATCCTACGTGCCTTGTAAAACGACTGAATGTAAAATCAAATGTTGATTTACAAAAATAGTAATCAAGAGGGGGTTTCCCTCATTCCATACATAAGAGATCAGTGCACTGATATGGCTCGTGACCTCATAATATTAAGCTGGCTTGTACACGTGATCAATAGTGCAAGAGAAAGGGAGAAAAGTAGCCTGTATGTTACTTGCTTGATTACTTTCTTTGCACTTGTAAAGTATTTTTGGTCAGTTTTTCATTTTTGACTGCGAATACGCCCTTATTGTCAAATTATCTAAACGCCAAATGATTGACAACTTTGTCCATGCGTGACACATCCTGTCAAGTTATCCTTGTTCTCCTTCCCTTCACCCCTGCTCAGAAGAGCTGTAAAGACAGCTTCCTCACAGGCTACTTCGCAAACGTCACAGAACTGATCCCCTTACAAGAGCGGAAGTCTATCGTAGTTAACTATTCTCGTTCAGACTCTTTTTTCACACTTGATTACTTTTTTAAAGGATATATTGTAACAATGAGCTATTCTTAGTCAACAGCGAGTAACGTCATAAATTAGCCTTCTTCTTTCAACTTGGCACCGCTAAAAGACGAAAACACGACGATCACATAAATTGCCTCCTCCCCCTTTGTAATACAGTCAGTCTTCCTCTTCGAGAAATTGCAACGAATCAACTGAACGTTTGGGTATAAAGTCGAGGCGGCAACATGTAATAGGTACGGAAAGTTGAATGACCTTAAATGATCTTCATCGAGAGGTGGGCGTCGCGATTTCTGTGATTTCTGGATGTCATATGCACATGAAAATCAAGGTTCTCTATGAACAAATCCGTAGATTTCCCCGTTAATGATGATTGACATGAGCTAAGCTTTACCTAAAATGGAATTACTCTTGTCTTAAAATACTAGGTCCGCATTGAGGACAAAAAAAAGAGGAAAACGCAGGGAATTGTTCCTTATTTTCAGTTCTTTAGTATTTCAATGTCGAATGGCTTTCCCTGCATACTACAGGAAGTACAAGAACAGCTGCACTACATAAAATACAGTGCTCCGACAGATTTATGCATTTTCGATTGAGCCCCTCTACTTTGCAAACTTCTCGTCGCCTAATTGAAACCGATAAAGGTTGCCGAACAAGTTTTTCTTGTCGCCTGAAGACGAAAGCTAGTCTTCTTTACGCGACTCAGAGCTGCTACATCGAGTCCGCGGGTATTAAGACAACAAATCATAAAAGGCTGGGAATAAGATCGAAGCGACTCTGCTCGCGGGGTTGCTGCGAAAGATCTTCAGAGAAATCAAAGATTTTTTTTTAAGAATTACAAACACACAACATGTAAGCCATAGGATGCAATCTGCTAGGTCGCGTAACGTCAAAACCGTGTTCTTATCGGTTCCAAACCTGAATAAAATGACCAATCGATAAAGGTTCACACAAATCATCTTCATTGATTGGTCATCTGTTATCGACATCAATCGATGTATTGATATTGATTGGTACCGATTGTCATCGATTGGACACCGTGGGAAACTAAAGTCATATAAGAGTTCGTATTAGCCTCCTACGCAGACGCCCTTTGGGCTCGTCACGCAATCTTTCTCTTACACTTTGGGGAGAAAGATTGCGTGACGAACCCTAAGAGCACTTGCGTAGGAGGCTAAGTTCGTATATTTACGATTGCTCCTAGGAAGTACAAATACTGTCAAGTTTCTCAACTAAATACCTTACCTTAAAGGCCAGGTTAAACTAGGAAACATTGTTGCGGAAGCATTTTTTCTTGCTATGTTTCGACCTGTTTGCGGGGTGGCTAGATTAGCGTGAAACAAACAAAATACTTTGCTGCCCCGGTGGCTAAACGAGGAAACAAAGAGCCACGCATGCGCATTATAATAAACTGACTTTCGAAGAAGACTGGGGAGACATCTTTTTTGTTCTGGGGCTTGTTCTCTCATAATTTGTGATCTTTTGTAATTGTCCCTTGTGATACCATATTTCTCTGAAATCCGTGCATCGATTCGACAGTAAGCCACTTCCTTCTGTCCACTCGCCCGTCAGTTACTTTCCTTCTTTCCCTTCCCCTTTCTCTCACCTGTTTGTGGCTCTTCTACTTCGACCTCGCGGTTAGCCAATGTTGTACGCTCGCCGTTACTGGGAGCATTTTTAATGGGCAGCACTGGAACCTTGTCAACATTGTTTTCATGGCGGCTAAACTGGGAAACATGTGCTTCGGACGCGAAATTTGTGTCCGGTAAGCAAAAATATTCTGGACTTGGGGCAAAAACATTTTGTGTTTCCGAGCAGCAAAATTTGTTTCCGCAACATATGTTTCCCGCGCGACTAAACTGGGGAACATTTTCCCCCCAACAATGTTCTGTCATAATGTTTCCTAGTTTAGCCAGGCCTTTACTTCCCACTCCATAGTTAAGCGGGTCAAACAAGAGCCGAAAACAGGATGCTCTCGCAGCCGGGTTATGCAAGTGTCTAAGTGTCTCAGATTGAACCCAGTTCGTTGGGAAAAAACAACAATTAAAAATATTAAAAAAAAAAAAAAAAAAAAAACAGAAGAAAAAACAGACCCACAATGTTTTGTCCGTGAAAACTAATAATCTGCGGTTGTCAAAAGCTTTTGAGGACTTAGCGGGCCTTAAGCATTTCTAATGCATAAGCCCACAACAACCATTTGAGAAATAAATCATATATCCATGAATAGTTCAATATGAACTATTAAGAGGCCCTGCGCCTAAGAAACGACCGATGATTTCCGGCTAAAAAATAAAATCGGCCGATTTTTATTGCCCAAGCAGAGGTTACCGAATACTATTTAAAAATGAATTTCTTTTGTTTCAGTTTCGCTTTCAACCAAAAATATCGAGCCGCAAACTTTTTCCGTCTGATACCAGCAAAATCAGGCCGAAAATAAGTCCCCGAAAAAAACTGTTCAGAAATTACAATCGCAACGCAAAATAATGAGAAAACTACACAGTGTTGAAGAAAAAGGTCTTTTAATGCAGTATCATACGATAAACATCAAACAACTGCCGAAGCGATTAACAAATAAAGTTTCAAATATTGCATACTAAATTAGATGGAGCGTTGGAGCTGATTTTAAAATAATTATTTCTCAAAAGTTCAACGCTTTTGAAAGCAATCACAGTGATGAATCAGACATTGGAGGGATATACATCACGTTTCTGGAAAAACGTTTTTCGGCCAAAGTATATTGACCTTGTACAAAGCGTTCAAAGTTACCGTTTTTACTGTTATCCTGCTACTTCGGCGAAACACTTCTCTTTTGCCAATACGGCCGTGGATAGCGTGTTAAACGCCACTTTAAACCTTGCTAGGCATTCAAAGACCATCCTAAGTAGAAGGACGTAGAATTAAAAGAGAAAGGAAGATGAAAAATACGCAGAAAAAGAAAATAACTCGAAATTACCATCTGCCAACGAAAGTTGAATCTGGAAAATGTCGTCGCGTGACAGCGGCCATTGACGTCATTTGTATAAACAGCGGCGGAATCCAAACAAATGCACAAATACGAAAACAATTTTTCCCGCCCAGAAAACGTTTAGTGGAACAATGTTATGTTATTTTTCACAAATGATGGTCACTCAAAAAGAAAAACTTTCCTAACCACCACACCGTTTTGGCCGCAGCGTGATCTGAGTTATGGGGTCACGACTGGATCCCTAGCCGCTGACCGCCCGAATGACATTGCAGACTCGTTTTTCCACGCTCTTGGGACTCGACGTGACAAATGACGTCAATGGCCGCTGTCACGCGACGACATTTTCCAGATTCAACTTTCGTTAGCAGCTGGTAATTTCGAGTTATTTTCTTTTTCTGCGTATTTTTCATCTTCCTTTCTCTTTCAATTCTACATCCTTCTACTCAGGATGGTCTTTGAATGCCTAGCAAGGTTTAAAGTGGCATTCACCACGCTATCCACGGCCGTATTGGCAAAAGAGAAGTGTTTCGCCGAAGTAGCAGGATAACGGTAAACACGGTAACTTTGAACGCTTTGTACAAGGTCAATACACTTTGGCCGAAAAAAGTTCTTCCAGAAACGTGATTTGTATCCCTCCAATGTCTGATTCATCACTGTGATTGCTTTCAAAAGCGTTGAACTTTTGAGAAATAATTATTTTAAAATCAGCTCCAACGCTCCATCTAATTTAGTATGCAATATTTGAAACTTTATTTGTTAATCGCTTCGGCAGGTTTTTGATGTTTATCGAATGATATTGCATTAAAAGACCTTTTTCTTCAACACTGTGTAGTTTTCTCATTATTTTGCGTTGCGATTGTAATTTCTGAACAGTTTTTTTCGGGGACTTATTTTCGGCCTGATTTTGCTGCTATCAGACGGAAAAAGTTTGCGGCTCGATATTTTTGGTTGAAAGCGAAACTGAAACAAAAGAAATTCATTTTTAAATAGTATTCGGTAACCTCTGCTTGGGAGATAAAAATCGGCCGATTTTATTTTTTAGCCGGAAATCATCGGTCGTTTCTTAGGCGCAGGGCCTCTTAATAGTCCGAGTTTGAGCAAATTTGGATTTTCACATTTTTGCCGCTAATTTCCGATTTTGTTTGATTCTTGCTGACACTCGCTCTTGATTTGCCTTGGCTGAGACCATGATTTTTTTTTTTGTTGATATTTATAAAACGAATTAACGGTGCAATGTGGAAGCAGGCAAGGTGATCAAAGATGGAAATCCTTATGAAGACCCTGTGATCATCAGACAAATCTATATTTTAAAAATGCGTTTTATTTCGAAACAAAATCTTAGCAATCATGAAACCTTATGGTATTTATCGAAAAATGCTGAAACATTTTCGAGGATAATGCCACAAAAATAGTTTATCTTAGTTTTTCATAGTACATAATGAAAGTAGCGTAAATAGAAAGTGGCAGGACAACATTTTCTTGTCGTAAAAGTGGTTATTGTTGGACGTAGCGTGATTTAGTAATCTTGGCAAGTTTCGTACTTTTATCACAAAATGAACAATTCTGAATATTTTTGGCTCTTAACAGGGGGAATTTAATTCTAGACCGGCAAATAGAAGCCAAAAACTCGCAAAATGATTTAAAGCGCCCTGACCGGCCTCCCCCATGAACTCCTCCCACTTATCAATATATTTTCTTATCATATTTTAGCATTACATTGGTACAAGAGATTAGTAACAGAAACTAAAAGATAAAAGCTCTGGACCATTCTGGTCCTATCCTCGTTCGATTGTAACATAGCACTTTCCATATCGCGCAAGTTCTTCTACACGTCACGCAATCTTTCTAAGTTGGTTAGCCATCACACAATCTTTCCTAGAAGTTCAAACTAAGTTTGTTAAAACGTACAACTACAGCCTCGCATCTTGAGTTCGAGGCTTCATCACAACTGCATAAACCGGAGGGGGCGTGTCTTTGACCTCAAGGTCTTTACCGATAGCTTGGGTCTCCGTCACGGAGACAACCTTAAGGGAAATCCTCTTTTCCTCTTCCTTTTTCGCTTGTCCTTGTGGTTGGTACTCCTCGTCTGCGCCGAATGAGTAGCTGACTTCTCTAATGCTCTCAGCCAAGCTTTCGGTGTCGAAGGCAAAGCTGTCCAGTCCCAGTTCCTCCGGTTCTTTTAGAGGTTCTGGAAAACTGTCAACTGAAGGAAAATGGCGCATGGACTGACTCCGTGTGCTAATTGCGTCATCGTACATTCGTTCGATTGAGTGCGTAATGTTCCTGTAATAGAAAAATAGGACACTGAATTTAAGGTTTCAATGCAATTTTGTTTTTGTTTTTGTACAATCTGAAGAGATTGTGTCATCATGACTTTTGTTTACACCGTATAAACTTGTCTTCAAAAGGAAGGAAATCTTAAAATAACCTTTAACCAAGGAAGAAAAACACTACAGAGGCAAAACCAAACTGAAAAGAAACTACTATTGATACGAACGTGAAATACTGAGATCTGGGGTTATTCCCTAAAATATACGTTATAATTATAGTGCTGCGCCAAAGGGTGCCTGTATGGTTTCTAAAGCGTTCTGGTCTTGGCGTAGGATGTAGGTTTTGACCATTGTGGTCTAAAATAGGGTATGGTTTACCTTCTGGCCTAGAATTAGGTGTGTTGTTTATAGATGAAACTCAGTTTCTCTTATTAAAATCGAGGAGTTGAAGTCCTTAATTTTTCACGAAAATAGAAGTTATTTCTGGTTACCCGCGTTTTAATTTTAAGTTTAAGTTTAGTAATACTTTGTCATGCTAGTACAAGTAAATAAATCACAGAAATTACAAAAAGTACATGACTGGAGAATAATTGGGGGAAACTGAATTCCCATACAAAGAATATTCTCCGATATTAGAGAAGTATAGTAATTTTAGAGGCCCGAAATATTGCCTCATTACTTTTTAAAGATTCCCTGTTGAAGCTTTGAAGTAAAACACCAGATTTTAAAAAATTTAATGGAGATTGGGAGCCTATTTAATTTCTTGTAACTGGTGCTAAGCTCAGGACATTTTTGGTGCTTCCTAATAATGCGGCGCACGTGATCACCAGATGCTTTCCAAGCATTGTCATTTTTACAGCATATTTGAGCCGTGATAATGTTCCAGCTGTGTCTATCACGTGATCAATTTCAACCATTGACTTGACACGGGACGGGCTGTTTATAATGTGACTCAGGGGTGTTGTATAAACCTTATGTGCACTCACGCAGGTTCTTGTTTTCTCTTAATCCTTTCTCGTCTTATTCTGCACAGAAGCGCAATGATCACGATGACTATTGTTAGAATCGCAGCTGCAATGATTGCCAAGGCAACAATCATTGCTAAGGCTAGGTAAAGCAAATAAGAAAAATAAAGTATTAGCCACATTAAATATAAATACTACAGTGATCCAGTCCAGGTTGGGCGAAGTAATTGTAAGTAGAAGCTTTGGAAGTGACCTGAGTCCCAATTGTGGTGCGTTCTGTCTGCTTTTGTCCTAAAAACTATGTCAGCTTAGTTAATTCTTAAAAGATTTCCCAGTCCATGATTTATTTCTTTATCTCGCCCTCTCTTAAATCGAGAGGGAGGAGAACTACCAAAATTTTGCTACCTCGTCGAGTCTCGTCGCCAGCGTTCGCCCGGCTATTGGATACGAAAAGTTCGCTAATTAAATGTTGCCAAAATATTTTTTTCCTAGAGCCTCTGTTCCCTATCGCTGAACAATAACTGTGGCTCAGTGGACGAGAACCCCTAACTCAATCTGCTCATTAGCCATAGTTGCTAATAAAAAAGGGACGGTTTGAATCTTCCTTCGTTTCATTCTTTAAAAAAGGGATAAAGCTGTTTTCTTGGTAGTGTTATTGCAAAGTGCACCAGATACTACAAAATGCGGTCATAATTCAAAGTGCGTAGATTATTGAAGTGCAACACCACCCTCCCCACAAGATTAATTATTTTCTATCACCAGATTAATTTGCTCTAAAATTCGTCATATTGGAGCTGTACTCAGCCCATTTGCTTCCCGCCCAAAGCCTTGCATTGTTCGATGCTTCACAGACTTCACACAACATCTAGTTCTAGACTTTTGTTCTAAAGGTAGAGGCAGGTTAATAAGGGGACCAAGAGTACAAGTGTAACCTTCGTAATTTCCCGCACAATTGCTTTCTTTCCGTGGACACTAGGAGCTAGGCCGCGAAGGAGAGGCAATCTCCTCGCGGCCTCGCTGCCCTCGTTAAAGAGGAACAAAGTAGTTGCGCGCGACATCCCGCCAGCTACAGCGGTAAGTTTGTGCAAGTTGTACTTACTTAAACACCAATTAGTGCTACATTCTCTCTTGTCCTCTAGCGTCCCACACGGTGTGGACGTAATACACTCTCGTGTTCGAGTTTGTTCACCATCACAGTCCTTTGAGCATTCGCCCCATGCTCCCCAATTACTGACAGATTGTCCAGCTATTGCAAAATAAATAATAATAATTATCATAATCATTTAATTGCAAGAAAATTGCTTAGTATATAACTGCAGTTTGTTATTTCGTGCAATACTTGAGACACGCTTGGTTTCTAAGAGTAGCTCTGAGAACGAAGAGGGTGCCTGAGGTATACCAGGGTAAATGCGTGTAAACGAGGATCAAGATGAATATGGGGGGATGTTATTGGAGAACTATTGAGTCTATATGGGATTGCGATATGTGGACAGCTTCTGTTAAAAGGGTAGGGGGAAGGGGTGGTGGCTGCGAGGAGGAACGAGGAACGCTTCCAGAGTAGGCTACACTAAGTTTATCACTGAAATATACGAACTTTCAGTTTCGTAACTACGTGCTTAAAGATTTTTAAGTCTTCACAACGCACGATTCTCTAACGACTGAGACGTTCGAGAATTTTCTTCATTGTCACCAAAAGCAATAAAATTATGTTTACAAAGCTAAGCGATAAACGTTTGGCTTCAATCAGTTTAATACAGCCGTTTCGAGAAAGCTTGTCGGATGAAAGCGTCCAGCATACGCGACAAGACCAAACGGTAGTCTGGGTATTCAGTAGAATTTTGCATATCGGTGTAGACGAAATCTACAAATTTGTATTTTTGTACGTGAAGTATCAGCGAGGATACATTAGAGTTTCCACTCATAAGACCGCAGAGTTTTTCTGTAGCTTTTCTTTCACTGTTACACGACTTTACGGAAGAAAATTCAAGTGGCGAAAAGAACCTTGCTTCTACCGGTTAAGATAAAGAAAACGTAGGAAACGACATTTGCCAATTTGTTTTATCTATTTAAGAATTCAGCGCATGGTGCAGCTATCTACTTCTACCCAAACTAATCTTCGGGATTCTCGCATGCGCTTTTACGCTTTAATCTGACAACCTTTCTCGAAACAGCCGTATATATTCATCTGTAGTTATTACCACGCAATCAACCCGAACGTTGCAACGAGCTCGACTGAACATCGATCAATAATTTATTCAGCTATCTCGATTGTTTTCTTATACCTTGTTCGAAACCGTGTACTCGTCTCATTAATCTAAAGGAGCATAGAAGAAAACCAGAGGATATTAACGAGCACCTGATACAGTTGTGGCAATGACTTTAAGGAGAAGTTTGTAACATCGCATTATAAATTTCCGTTTCAAGTTCTTAGCTTGTTTACGTAGTCACCGGGCTCAACCATTTATGCGTTTGTATGCACAACTACAAAACCACGTTGCATAGCAGTCTTCGAGATTATTATAGCGTTAACAATTAAATTGACATCTAGTGCATTTAATTCGAGTAAAAACCAATACAAAACAACAAAGTGTGAGTAGCTCTGTAAGTTCAGCTGTAAGTTCATTTTAAAACATCACTAATTTAACAGCCAGCCGAAAAATAATGACGAATAATGAGATGACAGAAATTTCATTGTAACCTTATAAAGTATGATATCGTGCCAAGCCAGCGAGGAGATTATTTAACATAACAGCGGAAATATGAATTCACTCACCAATCGTTTGAAACAGGAACACATAAAACTGAAGAACAGCCATGAAGCACATCTTAGCCGAGCTCAAAGCCATGTTGCTAATCCAATCGAGTTCCTTAGATTTATAGCACTAAAAACTGCCAAAAATCCTGCAAATATGGCCACTTGAAGTCAAATTTGCTCTAGCTAATTTGATATGCACGTTTAAACTGATAAATTATTGAAGCCCAAAAGGTGGATAAAAGCTTGATTAGTCCGCCTCTTCCAACTGTATCCAAGGCAGCGAAGATTGCCAACTTTCGAAACTTTTCGAAGTTTTCGTGCACACGAGTTCGCTGAGTGCAATTGCCAATCGTATTGGTTGAGAAGCAACGAATGATCGTTCTAAATTCTACACTGTTTTTGTCAGGACTGCTTTCGTCAAAGCAATTTGAATAATATCGGTTGGAAATGGAAAAAAAAAAAAACAATGAATAGGGTTTTGCCGGAGGCTGTTGTCTCGAAATATACCTTACACAAAAGCAGTTAGTTCAAGCATGACCACATCTATTGTCAATCCAGTTTCACCTTGAGGGTTCTTGTCCTTAAGATTTTTTTCTCGCCTTTTCCAAGAATTTTATACAAACCCTTGTCATGCGAACAGCGGTCCATTAATTCGCTCTGAAACAGGTATCTCTATAAATTGTGATTGGTGGTTTGCCTAGCAACTGACGTGGACGGTCATTGATCAAATTCTCCCAATTGAAGAAATGATGGGATATGGCCGGATAATTTTCAGACTCGTTTCCAGTGTCTTCTAATAAGTAAAACCTTACAGCATTGGAGCATTGACCGAGCCTTACCCTGATAGCGCGTGTCACCCTCATGAAGCTGGTTCCCACAAAAAGGTGAAACTGGCGACTGTTCAAAAATTCCATCTTAAGGGGAGACGTTTACAAAAATTTGTGTTTTCGGTGACCGTTTTCATGGAGTACGTCATGAGGATGGGAAGCAAAGCCCGAAAATGGAAACTTTTGGCCTTTGCTCGTTCTTCGGAAACAGAAACAACCCCTCCTTAGTGAATTTCGTTCCTTTCCTACTTTGTTCACTATCGGCCGGTTTTATATGTTTCCTTTCTTTGCGTAACCTTGTTCATTCCTTGCAACTGCATATGGGGATTCATATTTTTCTTTTCAAGTGTTTCGTTTGTTCTAACCATCCAGATCACGACCATGAAAAGTTTGATAACCACATTTAAGCTGAGGTAGGTTGCGGAGAGTTATCCTTTTTATACTTTGCCCAGTAGAGATACATTATACAGATCCAACTCAGCATTAACATAGAATGGTTCCTTTAAAGCTGGTTCAAAACAGTTTCCAGCACTTTACAAAATAAAAGAAAGAAAGAAAAAAAAAACCAGAAAAGATCAGGGGGGGCATGTTTTTGAGTGCAAAGACTTCTCTCTGTTACATAATCCACGACGGAGGCCGCATGATCAATGGAGGCACGTGACTTTAATGTCAGTTTTCCCCATCCCTTTCCTGAACGCGTGGAGAGTCAATTCACTTATTTTTTGCTCAGGTTTTGTCTACTCCCTACAGTTCCTATCACTTGTTTATGAAATTATCTTTTAAAGATGAAAGTGATGCCAGCTGTATGGTGTTGTTTAGACTGGAATATTTTCTTCGCTTTCAGATCATAAACAAAGTGGAACCCAACCAAATCATTCGCAAGAAGTCATTTGGGAACACAACGGCGATAAGGGAAACCGAAAAAGCATTTTAAAACCAATTTAATTTGTCAATGGATCCCTAATGGAAATATGTCGTGACCATTTCAAAGCAAGTTGGCTGTCAGATGTTCAGGTTAAAAAAGCTTGCAACCTAAATTTATTATCTATTTACTAAGATTGATAAGGAAAATACCCAAATTATTATCTTCGTTTTTCATTTGAGATGGATGGGTGGGGTGGGTCAACTTCTCTTCTGTTTTTACTCCCCACAGATAAAACATCATTGATTAAGAGTCACGATCTGTCTGTCAATCAACAACTTTATTACTTGTAGTTCACACATAAATCTCCAGCTGTAGATGTAAAAATGTTTCTGTGTGACGCTGAAGATTATCAAATCTGAGAAATCAGTAAATATAACAAATGTTGATAACCGTTGTCACCAAATACTAAATATTTAATATTACATTTCATTGTGTCCCAGATTACTTCTAACCAGTTGTTTTGATTGGTGTTAGTCTAGTAGTACTTACTAATCTTTTTTCAACAGCAAAGGTCGTTTTTAATGTAGTGGCACCTTAAACTAAAATGGCCTTTACAGTGGATTCCTTCGTAAATAGTTCGCTGGACAAATCTGTTCTGGATCGACGTTTTACAACAAAAAATAAAACAAGCAAAGCGATCCAAATAATTTTGTAATTGTCTTAAACCATATTAAATTCTACACATATAAAGTTATTTTCTCACACATCACGCAAGTCTTCCTTGCGTTACAGCGCATCTAAATTTGCGGACTGAATCACAAAAATAAAGAAAATTACACGATTTCTAAGAAAAAATAGTTATGGTGTACATCGTTGCGCTAGACCAATGTTGTTGAGCGAAGAACATTGTTACGCTTTCGTGGAATTTTTTTTTTTTTTTTTTTTTTTCATGAATTCGGTGAGATGGCCTGAGTAAGTAGCGATAATCCATTTCAACAGCACTATAATCCTGTGATACATCAAAGCCGCGCTACAAGGCAAACAAACAAAGCTGTTATGGAAGAAAATGCGTGAAAATGGCGAGCTCCTGGTAGATGAGTCCAGCCCAGAGGCAAGTCCGGAAACTTTCTTTAATAAAAGCACAAATAGCAGTGTTTCAAGTTCTTGGCCGACAATCCTTTCACACACCAGCATTTTGTACAATTGTGGCTTGTAGGAAGCACGAGCTACAGGCAGCCATCTTCAAAACATGTGGAAGACCGATCTAGTGACAAGAACAGTTTAAGGACTTTAAAGAAGATCAATTTCAGAAGACGAAAACGTGTCTCAGTGGCCAAATAAGCTGCAAGTCGTTCTCATGCTTTAATTTCTTGTCAAATTTTTAACAAAAAAATCCACCAACACGAAACGATCTTCTTCGCAAAACAACACTTCAAATGTGACTCTTGTTTCTCAGATATAACGTGATTTTGCATACTTTTGTGATTCAGTTACCAAATTTGGAAATGCTGTAACGCAAGCCTTTCTTGCGTGATTCATATAAAATAGCTTTCCATGTGTGGAATTTTATCAAGTTTTACTAAATCACAAAATTTTTGTCACCTATTTTGTTCTAATTTTTTGTTGTAAAGCGTCGATCCAGAACATTTTTGTCCAGCGTACTATATAAACCATCCATAAGTCTACAACAAACTTCTTATCCCGTCCTTTCCCTTGCAATCTATCTTCCATTTCCTCAATACATCTACGTAACGCTACCGTCTTTGAGTAATTAACTTTAAAGAGTCACAAAAGTCCGCCTTTTAGCAGAGCGTTTTCTAATTACTAGCTTGCATGAGACCAATGGCTGCTGAGAATGCTAGCACCTTCCCTAATTCAGTTAAGAGATCATGTTGGAGCCGTACGAGCGAAAAGTGTCGACACTTATCTCAAAGTCTCCACACTTGTTCATCCCTGCCGGAGGCTGCATCGGCTTGCCACCAGTCTCATCGACAATCATTGCCATTCCCTCGAGCTGGTGCACCTCTATGTGGCAGTGAAGAAACCAGTAACCAGGATTATCAGATAGGAAATTGATGACAACGTATCCCCCAGCAGGAACCATAACTGTGTCCTTTCTGACCGTACGGCTATCGATGGAAAAGTACTTTGGCTCAGTTTTCCAACTCGGTCTGGTACATCTCTTTGGGTCGCAGCCCTCTTTGGTACAGTGGATGTCATCGCAGTATATATCGCTGTTGTGGTTTCCAACAAAACCAGTTGTGCCGTCATACTCTGGATATCCAACATGAACAACATGAAATGTGTGGCCATGAAGATGAATTGGATGGGCGTTGTGGTAAGCACCAATTGCTGTAAGCACCAGCTGAATAGTTTCCCCTTTGGGAATGTCTATTACATGGACACATGAGCACTCGGGTGTCGATGGATTGCAGTCGGCCTTAAGGCTACACTTTATGTCATATTTTTCAAACTCTTCATTTTGGGTTTGGGGAGGAAAAGAAGGGAGAATGAAATTGCGCCCATTCACTGCACTAGTTTGAGAGCCACCCTCAAAATTAAAGTTGATGAAATGTCTGCAATCTTTGCAATTGCTTCTAGGGTATGCATTTGGAAGTTCCTCAGTTGGAGTCGGCTCAAGTAAACGTAGGCTTTGTACATTAACACAGTTAATGTAATATGAGGGATGAAAGTCCTGAAACGGGCAGTTCACTGCTTTGCATGGGTCATTCCTGGTGCATTGTATGGGAGGAGACCTGTCTTTGATTTCTTGGTATTTTGATGACGGTACATTAAAATCTGGATCATCCGAGTCTCCCGGCTGTTTGTAGTGCAAAATAGCCTCTGCCACATGTCCTAGTGACTGGTAGGGTGGCCCGGCCACACTTCTATCAATCTCTAGAGTCTCTGCACGCATCCAGTAGTCACTCGGCCCATTTGTATTGGTTGCACTAAGTAGAAAGTCATACCTCTCTCCTGTGTGGATGATGATGTAATCGACGTCTTTTACTGGCTCAAGCCAATAGCCGTCGGTATTTACCACAGTCAGTTTATGACCATCAATGGAAAATCTGAAAGCATATAGTCCTTGGGCTCCAACTAAGCGAAAGCGATACGTCTTTCCCGCTTCAACAGTAAATATACTCAATCTTGTTTTGATGTATGGGACATCAACATGCCTGCCTTTCCCATTGATAATTCCAGAAAAAAACGGGACAGGTCCAACTTCTCCTTCTTCAAAGCTACGTGTGGATTCATACCTTTTATCATCTCGAGTAGGCACCTCGCCAATTGGTTTGTCTGGATAAAAGCCTAAGCTGGCATGGATCTGTGTGAACAGGTCCAAGGATGCCTCATGTTGCCAGTCTAGAAGCGATAAGGTGTGTTTATCTGGAAGGTCTTCAAATGCAACATGGACACCGTGCCTTTGAAGTTCAGCTTGGACATGTTCCATTCTTTCAGGTCTTTCTTTAACTATAAGAGCACCATAGAAGCCATCTGTTCTTTGGGCGCCACTGTGAGAATGGTACCAAAACGTCCCTGAAGGACTAGCAGTGTACATGTATGAAAAGCTCGTTTGAGGCCCTATCTGACATTGCGTCACTTGCCCTACACCATCCATCCAAGGTGTTCCTTTCTGGTGAATCCCGTGCCAGTGAATTGAAATACCCTCAATGGTGAGATTGTTGTGAACATGAACTACAACAGTCTGCCCTTCGTGAGCTATCAAGGTAGGTCCAGGAATCTGTCCATTGACAGCTATCGCCAAACGGTATGTTTTACCATCCACAAACTGGGGATAAGTGCATTTAGCGCTGTCCTGCGTTGAACACTTTCTATCTGTTTGCAGTGGCGTAAGTGTCCCATCGTCACCGAAATAGTAGATGACTCCCTGGGATCCTCGCATAGCAATTCCTGTAGGCTCATCCACAGATAACTTTTGATAGCTGGTGAAGGTTCGAATTTCATCAATTTCAAGGTTAAATGTACAAACACCTACATTTGCATCGCATTCACAAGTTGGATTGCTATATTCACAGTTAAGGGTTTCTTGATCTACACTTGTTAGTTTGATGTCTTTGGCATTGTATGGATACTTGTACTCTTCATCAGCATCAAGCCACTTGTTGAGGCGCGGATCATTTGTCAGATCTTCGTACTGCTTATCGCCAGTCTTAGCAGACGTGCGAATGGATGCTATGTACCAACCGTCATTTCCTCCATATTGAGTTTGTAGGTGAATTTCCTTAATGTCAGATAATGTCACGCACTGTGTAGTTTGAAACCGGCTTGCAAAGTGTAACTCTCGCATATAAGCTGTGTCTCGTATCATAGGCCCTTCAAGTTGTGCCTGAAGTTTCTGGTTATTTGATAGAATCAGTACTATCAAGTGGTTCTTTCCCCACTTTTTCGAGAAATCAGCTCCTACCTCGTTCCCAGTCATTGCGTCTACACGTATGTAGGTGATACAGGATCCTGGAACAGCATTGGTGAGGAGGTGCTTTTTGGCATTGTATGGGTAAAGATGTTCCTCATTGCCATCTACCCACATACTAAAGCCTGGATCAGTGGTCAGTTTGGTGTACTTTTTATTTCTTCCGGCGGTGTAGGTAGCGATCGATTCTACGTACCATCCATCATTGCCTCGAGCCTTGAGATAAACTTTCTTGATGTCTTGATGAGTGCACACGAGTTTCGGTGTGAAGTCACTGTGGACGTACAATTCTATTTCGTATCGTTTTCCTTTATACTTGTCGCCTTTCAACTCTGCTCGATATTTCATGCCGTTGTTCAGAACGATCTCCAGTTCTGGATTTGCGCCCCAGCGACGCTCTTGACCTCCACCATAAACGTCGCCCGTCATCGCTACAATCTTTACATAAGCGATGTTATCTATGTAGAGAGAATATGCAAAATCGTTTTGTTGCGTAGTCAAACACATAGGAAATTAGTGTTTTTGTTGATATCAAATGCCAAAAATGATATTTCGACCGAAATTAAACTTTGTAATTGCCTAAATCTTGGAAGCAGTTCAGCATTTCAAACGAAGTTTGCCAAAGAGAGTCATAACAATGTTAACAAGTTCCTGAAATCATCAAATTTTATCTTCACTATCAAAGGTGTGCACGGGCTCCTACAGTAAGTTTAATCTATTAAAGAAATGTGGGAACTGTAAAACGCTACAAAACTCCCACCCCCTGAGTTTCGTCTTCGACAATTTCATTTATGGAATAAGAACTTGGCTGCTTTAACAAACTTCATAGCCCGTATTTCATTCTATCGCTGTGCCATCTTGCGAACCAGAAATACATACTATACCCGCAATTGTGTAGAAGATGAATATGACTTTTCTACTTTGCACGTTGCATAAAGGATAACGAAGTGGAGCGAGAAAAGAAAAAAATGAAATAATTAATAAAAAATATCGAAGTATTGAAAAAGAATCTTACTTGTATCCCAATAATAATAATATCTAGAATGATCTTCGTGAAGGTTCCTCTGTTTGTCAAAAGAATCTTTAATCACGTCTAAGGAGAAAAATAAATGAAATTGATCCTAGGAAATTGAATTGGCGGTAGCAAACTGAAATGTTAATTTACTGAATAATCAATTAATTAATGGAATAAAGGTATACGAAATGCATGTCTTGTTTCACTCCACTTCCTCTTTTGGGTTAATTTGATGGGTGTAGAAAGAAAGAGGTCCAGAAAATTGAAGTTGAAAGGGCCCCGTAACATGTCAATCTATGGTCGAGTTCTATTGGGACCAACTATTTTTTAATGTGTCATGTTGGTTAACAACTCTTTCTGGTTAGCTTGGGTGATCAGTCATTAAACCAGCTTTTTCAACCCGGTTTAAAGGGCTGCAACCCTTGTTGCAGCCGCAAAAGACTAAGGTGTATTGGGAAACTTCCGCCAAACCAACCGAATTTGGTTTGGGTTGAAACGGAGGAAATCCGTTGTCTTGGTTGGTTCAATCTTTGGAACGTGCGTAGTCCTTCGAAAAGCTTTAGAATGTGATTTAGAAAATACCGAGAAAATGCCAAGAAAAAATAAGAACCGGGCCTGAATTTACCTGAATGCATGGAAGCGATTTAAAAAATTGGTATCGTGTGGACCAGATGCATTCAGTTGCAACGTACGGGACCAATCGCTGGGAATTTAATTTTCGCATCTCTCAGAATCTAAATCAAAATCAATGGTCTTCCTTTGTGAAACTTTCCTGAAGACACTACTGGGAGTAGCAGGGCGTTACCAGGTGGCGATTTATTTTGGTGTCCCTAGTTATTGATCGTAAAATTGGCGAGATTTGTTTATCCATCATTAAACTTGGTCCAAGTGAAGGCAAAGCAAAGGCAGATAAGTTTTGATATTCTCCTTTGCAAAAAGTATGGAGTGCGCATCGAACTTGCTCAACGATGAATGAAAAAAGATTTTTGCGAATTTATTAGCTGCTGCAGCCTTTCTGAATTCTTAGTTCTCCTTTTATCGTGTTAAAACGTTACGAAAATTGCTGTACTCAGATGCTGCGAAAGCTCCAGGTATCATTTTACTAAAGAAAACTTTACTATTCCATCAGGATTTATCTCGAGAATTTCAGGAGATCAAGGCCCTGAGCAAACTTTGTGCCAGCACCCAGTTCTTAGGTATGGGCGCTAAAATGAATGTTGTCTGTCCGTTGTTTAGGCACTTAGGCCCTGACCGAGCATTTACGGCGACCGATCGCGAGGGGCAGTTACAACGGGAAGAACGCATGGAAATTTAATATCTTCGTACCATTTTCAAACGACGCTGCAAATAGATGGCTTTTGATCATTATTTGAATTATTCTGCCCAGTTGGCGAATAGTAAGTCACTTTCCTGTGCTGTTTCCTACAGAGCTATTGCTGCATACCTTGTATCTGCAAAACATTCTTATTCGTTCATGCCAGGAAAGCTTTCATTTTAATCAGTGTTTTTATTTACTTCAGAACCGACATAAAATTCGGGAAATCATTTCGTATCCGTCAGCTCCTACCATTTTCCATTCGATCGAACAAAGGTATCGTGTTTGTTCGTGCTGATTTCCCCGAAACAGGAGGCATATGGCTGTGGAACCCCACAGACCCACGGTTCTTAGAACAGTACTATGGATGGTATTGTAAAGTCATCTTACATTATTTCTGTAATTTAGGTGGTGATTTTCACGCGCGCTCTAGTATCTCTGAGAAAAAGATTGACTGCTCTTTGTCTACTAAATGTATTTTTAAATAATCTACTAACCTTCTACCGTAAAAGTCTGGAAATTATTTCCTGGATATTCCCTTGAATTGTCGAAAACGTCTTCCGATGCGTCTCAGGAAAAAACAGTAAAACTTACTTATTCTTTCATTTAAGTATACCAGATTGAAAACAAAAAATGAAATTAATAATTGCAAGCAGCGGGAACAATTTTAAATTTGCTCCTATGTTCATGAAGGTTGCATTAAGGATGTCTTTGACCTGATGGCCACTTTTAAGCGCGAAAGTCTTTAATTTCCTTCTGTTACCCAAAATTATGAACGTTTTGCCAGCAAAATTGTACGATTCTCTCGTAACAGGGGTATCGGGGGAAGGGGGAAGGGGGAAGGGGGCTCTCGAACACCCCGGCACAGACCTCCGGCTCTTAGGCATATGCTATTTAAAAGTCCTCTTCCAACTAAACGTTTACAACTCGCAGCGGGTGATTTTCACGCGCGCTCTAGGGTTTCTGAAAAAAAAAATGATAGGGTAATCGTCGCCTCACTTCTTTCAGGAGTCTGGAAATTATTTTCGGGATATTCCCTTGAACTGTCGAAAACTTCTTCTGGTACGTCTAATAGAAAAAAAAAAACAGAAATTTATCTACTCGTTTATTTAAGACTATTAAACTACACCCGATAAAACGAATAAATGAAATGAATAATTGCAAACAGCGGGGAGAATTTTAATTTTGCTCATATGGTCATGCAGGTTGCATGCAGGATTTTGTTAGCCTGATGGCCACTTTTTAGTAAGTACGTTTATTTAATTGACATCCTGTTGCCTAAATAATAATTATGAGCGTTTTGTACGATTGTACGATTCTCTCGAAACAAAGTTTTGAGGGGAAAAACGGCAGTGGGATCTGGAACGCCGAAAGACCTCCGGCTCTTACGCCTTTATGCCTATCTAAGAGTTATCTTCCATAATCACTGTACTTACTTACAACTCGCAGGGGGTGATTTTGACGCTCACTCTAGTATCTCTAAGAAGAATGATAGACCAATCGTTGCCTATGTACTAAATGTATTGCTAAATAATCTACTAACCTTCTTCAAAAGCCTGGAAATTATATTTGGAATATTCCCTTGAATTGTCGAAAACTTCTTCGGGTGCGTCTTGGGAAAATAAATGAAATCTATTTATTCATTCATTTAACTACACAACATAAAAATAAATAAATAAATAAATAAATAAATAAATGCAATGAATAACTGCAAACGGGGGGGGAAGGCAATTTTAGATTTGCGCATGTCGGTTACGTAGGTGCATTCAGGATGTCTTTAGCTTACTGGCCACATTTGAGCAGCAACTTTCTTTTCAATTTCCTTTTGTTACGTAAATTATGAGCGTTTTGTTTGCAAAACTGTATTTTCCCGAAAACTGTATTTTCCCGAAACAGGAGTTTCGGAGAAAGGAGACCCCGATATATCTCCGATTCCTAGGCCTATGTCTATTTAAACGTCATCTTCCGTTGTCGCTTTAACTATAGTTACAACTCGCAAGAGGTGATTTTCACGCACGCTCTAGTACCTTCTGAGAAAAAAAAAATGATACACTAATCGTTATTTATTAAATGTATTGCTAATCTACTAACCTTCAAAAGTATGGAAATTATTTTCAGGATATTCCCTTGAGTTGTCGAAAAGTTCTTTGGGTACGTCTGAGGAGAAAAAATGAAATTTATTTATTCATTCATTCATTCAACTACATCAGATAAAAAGTAAAATGAATAATTGCACTTCGGGAACAATCGTAAATTTGCTCATCAATGTAATGTAGTTTGCATTCAGGATTGTCTTTAGTCAAAAATGTTGGCCACTTTTGAGCAGGAGCTCTTATTTAATTTCCATCCCAATGTTTTTTTTTTTCCGGATCATGACCGGTTTGCTCCAAAAAGCATTCGATTACCCTAAAACTAGATGCAACTAACAAAAAGTAGTTCGAAATAAATCTGCTATTTAATACATCTTTCTTTGGCGAGTATCTGGGTAACTCGCTAGTTAACTCGTAAGAGTTTTTGCCATGGTTTGTATACGGTCGGCAAGTAGGAAAATCCGGACCGCGCTAAGAACCAATCAGATTGCAAGATTCGTTACCGTGCCCTCCTGGGAAAAAAATAAATAATCATACTCACTTTTCTTGCGGTCAAACTATCAAGTGGTAAAAAACTAAATAGCAAATAGATGATGATAGGGAACAAAGGGTAAGTTTTTACGCTTATGTATTTTTTTTTTCGTCGATGGAAGAGAATTTGGGGCTTAGAATTTGGCTTACTCCCACCACCATAACTTGAATGTAACGTCCATATCCAAGCTTGTACTTATTAGATGTAATGTTTGATATAGTACAAAATGTTAGCAACAATATTTTGGCAATTTGCAAGAACAACAAAAAATAAAATAAAAATTAATGTTTTACTGCTACTTACAATTGCTAAAGGAGGACGGTTGAAACACTTACCAGGGTCTTTATCTTGGTTTTCAGCCTGGTAAGGAAATAAATTAATCATATCAGTATGAATAAATGACACGTAAATTAATTCAGAAGCGATGACGTTTAACGATGCCCTCTTAACCTTGAGCCAGGAAATTGCAAAACAGAAACTGCCAAAAGACGAGTTTACTTGCCCAAATCAAGATGGCGGATCGCAAGGGAACGAATTAGTTCTCAGTTCCGCTCGATCAGATTCAGTGATCAGTCGTGTGTAAAATCATTATGCAAAGGAATTTTGCATATCAACATTAAGCGATGCTTATGGCGTCATGGCTTTAAAACGATTTCAGACAGCTTAGAAAAATGAAATAGTTCGTCTTTAGGAAACCTAACGAAGTACGAAGGAACGGAGGTCACACGCTTACCTGAGCTCGGTTGTCACGAGGGACTGCCGCCACCAAGGCCCAAGTTATCATGAAGAAAACAAAACGCTTCATGGTCTTTGAGAAAAGAATAAAAAAAATCAGTAAGTTACATACTGAGTTGTGTTAAGTGTGTTGCTGAGTCATGTAAGACCAATTCAAGTCACTGTGCCGCTCACAAACGCAAGGCAAAGCTACCTCATACACCAGGTAAAAAAATAATTGTGCTCTTTGTTTGAGGAATTGAATTTTTTTGGACCCCACTTACGTTCACAGGTAAGCAGTCAACCTTATTTAGAACGGGCTTTAATTGACCTCCCCCACTGCACCACCCAGAACTCATAAATTGCTTTTTAAAGTCCTAAAAATGCTTTATTTACTCTTCACACTTAATACACATTTGCGAAGAAAATTACAATAACTTAGGGAAAAAGATATGGGTTTAAAGTCGAGCCAGGGGGATAAATGAACCGTGCGGTTTTCGAGTTATTCCCTTGCCTTTTACGTGCAAAACAAAATATGACCAAGGGAATGAAAGAGACGGGTAAATAAAGTGCAAACGCAGGGAGTTGTTCAGAGAAGAGATATAGCTTAATTTGTTTAGAAAAGTGGTACACATTAAGATTTTTCAAACAAGAAGGAATATCATGACAAAAGACGGAAGCCATATAGGATATATTTTGTTTCCCTGTGTTTGTTCTGACTCCTGAATTGCAAAGGTTTTGCCTAGCGGCGTATCTAGCATTATAAGCATGAATGTTACTAGTGTATTGGAAAGAATCGTGATAAACGTTTGGAAATAGGTTTTTATGCCACAAGTGAGAAAATCTTATTGTATGTAAACGGTAAACATTGTTCACTGTGAGAAGTTCTAAAAGGTTTAATAGAGGGACAGCGCTATCTGTTTGTTCACCGAAAGTTCTTGCAAAAAAAGAATATTAATCTGATGGCATGGTTTTGCTTGGTCTGTACATATTGTATAAAGGTCTTGTAAGTCAGTTCCCCCAAGGTAAGATGGCATATGCTATATAAGGATATATAAGGCTATAGTAAATTTGTTTTAAGTGAGAAAGTGTTAGGTAGTATCTTAATTTTGAAATTATTCCGAGGTTTCGTGACATTCGTGATCAAACATATGCGATATGGTACTTAAAAGAGACTCTTTCTTCAGGCATCACACCTAAGTATTAAATGCGATCTTTTCTTTCCAAAGTATGGTTCGCGCCATTTGAACTTTGCATGTTTATTATGAATTCATGATTTCTTTTCCTAGATGATTTTACAATCATATAGTTTGTTTTCGACAAATGTATTGATAATTTGTTAATATCGAACCAGTCATTCACTTTTTTAAGCTCGGCATTAATGAATGTTTCTAGACTTTTTGCGTCGTGAGACGAGGCAAATATATCTGTATCGTCTACGAATATCCTAAACGTGAGTGCTTCTGAACTACTGGGCAAATCATTGGTGTAGATTTAAAAAAAGCACTGCCCCTTTAATAATGAGCGCATGAAAGGTGAAAAAGGTAAAATTTCAAGTTTGAAAAACAAATCATGCTTTTCAAAGTACGGCCGCCATGGGAACATTAAGTTCAGAGTACAATGGCATATCATACCAAATTGTTCCAAGATAAATTAAGTTTAAGTCGTAAATTTTGGTAGCTTTTACCTAAATATCAACAAAAGTATAAACTGCATTGGTGTCAGCGAGGGCCCTACCCAGTTAGCAGTAAATAATTTGATTCTGTTTGGGCTATCTGTTTAAAATGACTCATGCGGACGTGTTTTATTCTGCGAGTTTCAGAAGGAACCTAATTCCTCCAGTTTGTTTAGAGCTACCTAGTCACACTTTTTTGGTACGCTTCGACGGCACATCAGACGAGTTTGGTCGAGCCATAGTTCTTATTTTGGCGAGACGTAGTCAAGCCAAAATACCCATGGCGAGACCAAATGAGCCCGATATGCCGTCGAAGCGTACCAAAATGGTGCGACTAGGTATCTACCGTACACATATTGAGCCCAATGTCCATTCTAGCATAGACATATCCGGGCAAATATCATGATAGCACTTAGCTAATAACAACGTAAAATTTGGTAACTAGAAAACTCACTGCGCTAGAGTCCTCTCCTTGATTGTCTTCCCTTCAAATTCTCTTGTGAGGTAAACTAATCTTTCTGAACAGCCTTGTTTTTAGTTCCCTGGGGAGAACTGAATGCTATTTGTTGCGTTGCCTCCTTCTAAAAAGACCTAACAATAAAACAATTGCGTACGATATTGACAGTTTTCTTTTTTTTTTTTAATTTGAAAAGTCACGTTTACATTATTGAAGCTCACGTTCACTAGAAGCTAAAGTTACAACTGCGGGGTAATTATCAGTGGTTGGTTGGTTGAGTTCAGTGATTTTCAAAGAAATTTCCGTTTCGGTTCAAAACTCGCTGAAATGGTTTATTTTCCCGGGCGATATCAGTGATCTTTTTCTCTCTTTGTTACCTTTTGAAAAATCTTAATAATAATAATGATAATAATAATAATAATAATAATAATATAATAATAATAAAATTATCCAACGTAGAGTCATGATACCACAAAGACAGCGCCGCGTCCCTTCCGCTCAACAAAGCCCTGTTCGACGAGGTTCCTGCTTGGTTGGGTGACCAAATATGGATACCCCGTGTTGTAATAATTTCTTTTTTTTTTCTTTTTTCTTTTTTTTTTTCCCTTCCCTTTCAGGATATCAGTGACTGCTGAACTCCCAGTCTTGTGTAATGTCTTTTTTCTATTTATCATCTATTTTGTTCAAATCATTTCGCAATGTCCGTATTCACCTTTGAAGTATTTGTTTACAATACTGTATAAATAATAGCGAAACGCGTCGTTCCAATTCTCTTCAATTCTCTTGTCTGTTGATTGTCCGAAACTTTTAATCACGGCTTTAATCATAGTTTGAAAAAACATACAGCTCATCAGTTTTATAATTTCAATATCTCCTCAGTTTTCGGCAATCGAGAGCTGTTGTATAAGCGGACACCTTTGGGAAATGAGCTATTGATATAATTAGCTTCTATATATAAAAGCGTTCGAGCGAAAATCTATTTAATGTAGATCATTTCTGCGGTAAGATATTGAATACTTCAAAGAATAACTAACTTGACACATGGAATCGACTGTAAAACGGCCTTGGGCCGTGCGATGTTCGAAGCCCGTGGGGGACTCCTTTAAAAAAAGGTCGGGGATGCTTCGGGTGCAAATCAAGGATTCTGGTCTCACTTAGGGTGTTGATGACGAAACGTCACCATTTTTAGCTGTCAAAGTATCTTTAGGATGCACTCGAAGAAATAATAATATAAGAAATGCTTTAATTTGTTTTCCGCTGATCTCTCGACTACGCGAGTTGGATCAAAAGTGCGTGAGATGCTTTCTTGAACAATGGCTAGTAATCGAACCTATTCCTTTTTCTATTCCTTTTTAAGTGGTATCTTTTAGGGGTCTAATGAAGCTCGGGCAACGCCCACATAAGTCTTCTTCAGGAGTTAAATTGAAGCGAAGGAGTGAAGGAGCGAAGGAGCGAAGGAGCGAAGGAGCGAAGGAGCGAAGGAGCGAAGGAGCGAAGGAGCGAAGGAGCGAAGGAGCGAAGGAGCGAAGGAGCGAAGGAGCGAAGGAGCGAAGGAGCGAAGGAGCGAAGGAGCGAAGGAGCGAAGGAGTACAGGAGTGAAGGAGTGAAGGAGTGAAGGAGTGAAAGAGTGAAGGAGTCATGGAGTGATGGAGTGATGGAGTCAAATCGTCCCACCACTACGACTTGGAAAATACAAATTTTCCAAGTTAAAAATGAATCTTTAGAACATAAAAATGCTTTTTCTTAAAAAAAGTAATGATATAAAAGTTCAGCTTCTTTAAGTTTTTAGATGTTGAGGTCAGAAGTAAAAGATTTGATTCTGGTTGTGATCCTAGTTTGTAATATTGCATGTTTATTAAGCGACACTAAAGGGAGTGAGGTTCAGAAAAAAATAAATTGGTTCGTTTGCCCAGAACAGCTGATGCATGGGATTGAGGGCGGGTATCATGATAACACTGATAACAACGCCAAATCTGGTAACAAGAAAACTTACTGCGCTAGACTTCTCTCTTTTGGATGTCTTCCCTTAAAAATTTCTTCCGAAGAAGACCAATCCTTCTCAACAGGGTCGTTCCCTGTGAAAACTGAATTTTGTCTTTTGCTTTGTCTCTTTTTAAGGAAGACCTAATTCTAAAACAATTGCATGCGACATGACAACTGCTAGCATGACAACTGTTAGTTTAAAAAGTCACATTATTGAAGCTAAAGTTACAACTGCCAAGACTTGCGGGCAGTTGTAAAACCTGAAAAGCACGTATGCCCAGCAAGGTTGCAAACGAGTATTCTTGCATTCCTAATGTCATATTTCAGGCTAATGTGCACGAAAATTACGATCAAAGATTGCAGTTGAGAACAAAAGACAACAAAAGGCGACGAAGTGGTGTCGACTTGGCACTTTTGTCATCTGCTACTAGGGGAATTACCTTCTCAGTTCAGAAATGTTGTTGATTAAACCTGAGCTCCAAAAGAACAAAATGTGACAATTAAATACAACTTAACAAATAACGAAAAGAGCTTTTGTCTCGTTATGGGGAATTTCAAGCAAACACCTTAATGGATAGGTACAAATTGGCGGTATCGAAACTAAGTACTTTTAATTTGCTTAATAATCGTTCATTGTTTTAAGCCATTACATACTACTTAACTGTAGCAATACGGTATCGCTATCGGTTACCTAAAATAACCACTTTCTCACTAACTAACGGCTTGTTTTTTAAAATAAATCGGAAAGCATTAGGAAGTTGGTCTTCAGAAATAACGTCAAATTAAACTTGAGTTCCAAAAGAACGAAAACGTGACTTTTGAAAACGACTTAACATAAACGTTCCGGAACATTGTCAAAATACTTTGACATTTCAGGCAACCACGACAATCATGACACGCATATTAGTATCGAAATAGGGAGTTAAAATTATCGTTTTAAATCGCTAGGAAATTGACTTTCGAAGATGACCACCAAGGCATATCGAAGATAACAACGAATCGCGTAAAAAGGAGTTTTAATAAGTATTATTTCTAGAAGTTTAAAAAACCTTAAATTGATCTGATACCTTGTGTGTTCCAAGAGCCGCCCTAATTGTTGAAAAATAGAAATGACAGCAGTTAATTGAAAAAAGTTTTATTGAAGCAGCTTAGTTTGCAATTATCAAGACATACCTGCAACCATTGAACTTGAAAACAGCGCGTGCTCAGCTACATTTATCTAGAGTAGTTTTATCACTGAATGAGAATAACTTAAGCTTTATGCTCTTGCTAAAATTTTGAGAAACGTAACACCAGCCACGAAGGTACCAAGCTAGTACTAACAACATTTTTACATTCCTAATATCAATTTTAAGGCTAACATAAGAACCCCCCCGAAGTTGCATAAAAATAGTGATCGAAAGCAACAGACGATAAAAGTCGACGAAGTGGGGTTGACTAGATATGTTGTCATCTGCTACTAGGGGAATTTACCTTGGGCAAAGTCTGGTCTTTAAAAATTCTGCAAATAAAACTTATTAAACGCTTTGATGGACGAGTTGTAGTTTTACTTGATATATTCTTTTCAAACAACTTATTCCCTGCAGCTGGTTTTTTTCCGAAAGCCGATTCCTTAACATTTTCAAAGAACGCTTTCTTTCAAAGAACGAAGTCGCTAGTTACTTGGGAAATGGTTATTTTAGGTAGCCAATAGTGATACCTAAATGCTCCATGTAAGTAGTATGTAATGGCTACAAACAATATATGTGGTAATTAGGTAAATTAAGCACTATTTCGATGCCTATTTGGGCGTATCAATTAACGTGTTTGCCTGTAATTTCACTCACATGCAGCTGTGACAAGAACCGTTTTCGTCTAAGGTTCGTGAGAAAAAATTTTGTGAGGAGGCACAACGACTTCAACAGCTGCATGGTGTGTGCTGATTGGCCGGAGGTACATCCTCTTAGGAGAGTCGGGCCATCTGCCCTCGGATAAATTTTGAAAAACAAGAAGCACTGCAACACTATTGGACGCATTTTGGAACACTTTTGAGGTACGATTTGTTGTCATTTTCAGGCCGTTTTTGAACACGATTATTGCATTGAGGCACAAAGAACATTAAAGCTACTCGCGATCACGTGCGTCATTTTATGCCCAAGCGTTAGGCTACGTCTGTTTAAACAACTGTACTGAATTGGAGTGACTGAGTAACATACAAGACAATGGCTCTTTCAAGCGAGAGTACATCATCTCACCGGAGATCCTGGGATTGCAAAGCGATATGACCATAGTAGCCGTTCTGTGACACTCTTCCATACGGTTATGATAAACAGTTAGCTAACTATTCAAGGCAGATCCGACTCTGAAAGGTGTTTGACGTAGTTTTCCCTTCCCTCCATCTCCCCCCTACTCCTACGGTCCTGCCACGTTTCGTCCTTTGGAGAGCACGTTATACCCAAGGATAACAGGTGATAAACATACTTAGTCAACCCCACTTCGTCGCTTTTTGTCGCTTTTTTTCTCCAATCATATTTTTATGCAACAATGTTTTTCTTTTTTTCACGTTGCCTTAAAACTCATATTCGGAATGCAAGAATGGTTGTTAGTCTTAGCTTGGCACTTTTTCTGGCTGGTCTCACATTCCTTAAAATTTCCTCAGTGGTTATCTTCGAAGGTTAATTCCTAACGGTTTGCCGAGCGGTAATTTCAAAGCATTAATTTGAAACCAATTTGTTTCAGATAATTATCATGTTTACCTGAAATGTCAGTCACTGTAATGTGACAATATTTGTGAACGTTTTACGTTTTGTCGTTTTTGAAAGTCATGTTTCGTCCTTTTGGAACTCAAGTTTGATTTGGTGGCTATTTCTGAAGACCAATTTCTTAACGCTTTCCGCTTTATTTCGGAAAAACAAGCCGTCAGCTCGTGAAAAAGTTGTTAAATCAGGTGACCAGTTATGATACCTTATTGCCACATACAAGTAATGTGTAATGGCTTAAAACAATGAACGATTATTAAGCAAATTAAGCTCTTAGTTTCGATACCGCCAATTTGTCCGTATCCATTAAGGTGTTTATTTGAAATTCATTATAATGTGACAATAGCTTTTTCGTTATTTGTTAAGTTGCTGTTAATTGTCACGTTTTGCTCTTTTGGAGCTTGAGTTTAATCAACAACATTCCTGAGCTGAAAAGGTAATTCCCCTGGTGGCAGGTGACAAACTTGCTAGGTCCATGCGACTTTGTCGCCTTTGCTCGCCTTTTGTTTACAACTGTAATCGCTGATAATAATTTTCGTGCCCAACATTAATCTGAAACATGACATTAGAAATGCAAGAATGGTTGTTTGTCTCGACTCTCTTTCTGGATGGTCTTGCTTCTCTTGGGGTCTCTATAAAAAGGATACATTACCAGAATATTTCGCTAGACGCTAGACCCTAGAAAATTTTTCGTTAAGCAAATATTAGGAACGCTACATTAGACAAATATAGCTGGGCATGCGCAGTTTTTTCAGGTTCTACAACTACCCGCAAGTCTTGGCAGATGTAATTTGAGCTTCAGTAATGTGACTCTTCAAGCTAACAGCTGTCAATATCGCATGCAATTGTTTTAGAGTCAGATCTTCTTCACAAGAGACAAAGCTAAAGACAAAATTCAGTTTTCCACAGGCAACGACCCTGGTGAGAAGGATTAATCTACCTCGTAAGAGAATTTGAAGGGAAGACATCCAATAGAGAGGACTCTAGCGCAGTACGTTTTCTTGCTAGCAGGTTTTGCCCTGTTATCAGCCGAGTGTTATCATCATATTTGCCCTTGCGTCCATCCACCAGCTGCTCTAGGCAAACAAAACAATTTATTTTTTTTCCTGAAACTCACTCCCTTTAGTTCGAAGAGTACAACATGTTCGCATGAAATATTTTAAACTGAGAGCCCGTCCAGAATCAAATGTTTACTGCTGACCTCAGTATCTAAAACTTTAAAGGAGCTAAACTTTTGTGTTATTATTTTCTAGAAAGAAAAAGCATTTTAATGTTATTGGGATTCCTTTCTACTCTTCGTTTCTCACGTTGAAAACTAGACTTTCTTTCATTTCAACGAAAAAGGAACTGATCAAGGAAACGACTGTATATTGCAGTAAGTCATTTATGTAACTAGATTAAGGAGTTACATGATGTTAGTAGTAACGGGCAGCACTCGATTTTTTCCCTGAAAGCAATTTTCTGTAGCACTGGTGAGAGAGGAGAAGAAAACATGTAAGTTTCTTTATTTCGTATCAGAAGGTTCCAGAAAGGCTGCACAATATATTTCACAACATATAATACACAGAATATCTGAGAAAAGATCTCTTAAGAGTATTTCTTTGGTTATTGTGAGTACGCGATAAGATAAATTGTTTGATTTTAAGAACCTTTGTCTTTCCTTCGGTACATTAGTTCTTTGATTTGAAAAAGATCATTCTCGGTTTCGCTCGTTTCGTGATTTTATAAAGATCCAACTTCTATCGACAGTCTGATTGAACATTATATGTGGGGTTTATTTCTGTTGTTGATACCAAAATCCTGTCATCGAGAGAGGGTTGCTGTGAGAAGAGGCGACAATGACCCAGGCCTTTTTAATCGGTACTTAACGTAAATGAGAAGTTTATAAAGCACAATGTTACTGAAAGAAATATTCTATTCTAAGGTTGCAGCGTTGTTCTAATACAGCCAATCCAGGCATTGAAAATCAACTATGATGTAATCAAACGGAAGAGAGTGACGCTTTAAAATATTCACGAGTAATAACGGTCAACGTCCGAGTTCTGTTCTAAGCACTTGTCTATAACCTTTCTCTTGAGTCCTTCAAACTTTCAATGAAAATGCCCTTGTAACGTTAACGAGCTTATTAATATTGGTACCCAGGGATTTTTCCTTAAAATTTGTTTCCTGTTCTTCTGTGGCTTAATGTGTCTTGTATTTTACCTCGACGAATTATAACGTAAGCACAAATGCAATTCTAAGTGCAGTCTGATCTAAGTTTCCCGAAAACCAAGTTTTTGACAACTCTGTGTTAAATAATGTATAGTAACATGAAAAGCTTACGAGGCCGTTTTGCTTATAGGACACATTGCTTCTCTATACAATGGCGAATCACGAGGGCGCCCCTATTAAAAGGCAAGATCGATGGAATTTGATGACTGAGTATATTTTATTTCTTTGTCATTTTACAGACATGAAAGAAAGATTCATCAGGTTTGCCAAAGCATTTACCGAAGCATAACTTGGGGCAAGCATAAATTAATCATCACTTGGTATTCTAGTTAGTTTATGAGACGGGTAATACATGGATGAGAAGACTGTAAACTAAATTTAAATTGAGGTGTCTGGTGTAATAAAACATCTTGAGTCCTATTATTTGGTCGTTTGTTTTCTTCACTATCGTCTGAAAATCTGAATTAGACACGTAAATGGCCAACCACGAAAGTTGTTTTCATATGCTCGGCAGGGGCGAGGTTCACCAATTAAAATCAAATACTGTTTTTGTACGTGCGCATTAAAATGACTCCAATGATTCGTTTTATAAGTAAAGGTAATCGTATGAACGCGAGTGCAATTAAGTGTTTACACTACGAGTGATATTTGAAAATTCTCTCAAAATTGCACAAGCCTTTGGGCGAGTGTAATATAGAAGAATTTTCAAATACCACGAGTAATGTAAATACTTTTAAAATCGCTCAAGCTTTCATACGATTACTCATTTATCATATCACTGAGAAAATTGCGAACGCGTGCGCGTTAATTTGCACCGCAGTGTAAACTTTCTAGAAGTCCTTTCCAATAATATTTCCATTGTTAGTTTCGCCGTTGGAAAGGACTTTTCCCACTTGCAGCGCGCCAAATTTTACCAGTGGATTTTTCCACCGTTGACGTAAATACAGATCAACCAATGATCAAACAAGTACTGACTATAAGTCATGACTTCGCGCGCGATCAACGACAAAAAATCTTTTTCATTTAGCTTTTGTTCTCGGATATACTTAAGGATATGAATTTCATGGTATCAACTGAATATGGTTTGTGCAACTTAATTTTAAGTCTTTGAAAGAAGGACAGGGAAAAGCAGTGGAAGGCTACATATCCGACCAATACGTGTTTGTTTACTTACGGACGCGGTCTGAGCTCCTGGGTGATCTGGATCATTTCCGAGAATTAAGTTTGGACCTTTCAAAGAGGAACAGAGCCGTTCCTGAAGTTTGTGTAATTGTTGCACTTTTAGTTGATTTAATGAATGACCAAGTAACTTCTCTACAAAGAAGGGGAATCTCAGCAAATTTGCATCGGCCGTTTTATCGACTTTACCGTGTTGAAAGCAGTGGTCGATCGATGAAGGACTTTTGGGAACAGCGATTTTATACTCTGCCGCTGGTTGCGACTTCGACTCTCAACGTTATTTAATCAAGAGAGCTTTACAGAATTAACTGAAGTTTTCCCAGACTAATTCCGTCATCTTTAGTTAATTCGGATTCTTGTCGGTACAAGCTAGATCTACATAAGTTTATAGCGTTTGTCAGGCACCTCTCTGTTCGATCACTGGTTATTCTCTAATCTAGACGACCAATCTAGACTAAAACAAATAATTCCCGATCGGGTGAAACACAGTTTTGACTTTTCAGGAGGCGTTACTCAATGGAACAGCTTCTAACGTTTGTCTATATTGCTGACTACATACTGCACTGTATATATTTACACAAATAAATTCATTTGAGTTAGGGAACAGTACTCGTAAACGTTTTGATGGAAATCATTTTCTGCTTTCGCGACGATCGCGCGCGGAGCACATGAAAAGTGAGAAATGTCAATCACGTTTTTCGCGCCAAAAATTTACACATTAATTCACATTCCTGCAGGTGAAACAAATAGACCTCTCGCGAATTAAGTCGCTCGCGCTCGCCCTCGATCCTGACTTAATCGCGAAGATTACCCTCTCTCTTCGCTCGAGGGAGATAAGTAAGTCAAGGATTAAGAAAAGGTCGACTTGTGGGAAGTCTAGTTGAAAACGCTCCGGCAGTGTTGGTTGTCTTTGAGACGCTTTCTTAGGGAAAGAGTTTCGTACTAAAGAAGGGAAATCATTTTTACATTATATTTTTAAACTTGATTAAAACCTACGAGGTTATTCTGTGTGAATCACATTGATAAATACACGAGAAATACCGAGAGTATATCGGTGAATATTCCATCGGCCTTTTCAAGTGGTTGCGAAAAATTTTAGCATAAGTCTAAGACGCCCTGCCAGGTCATTGATGTGCCATCACACTCTACTTCGTCGTCTTTTTCCCTATTTTGTTTCTAACTTCAGCCTTCACATTGACTTTCGGAATTAGTCGTTGTTAGTCCGTAGTCAATAAGCGTTCTTTTCTTAGATTGGAACTCTTCTGGCTGGTCTTCCGTTCTTAAAATTTCCTCGCGGGCACAGATTTTCAGTTGTTCTCGATCGAAGAATTTTGGTCGATCGGTAAATGTTACGAATCCTACGCTAGACAAATGTAGCTGGGCATGCGCTGTTTTCAAGTCCAATGCTTTCAAAGTCTTGGCAATTGTAGACTGAGCTTCAGTAAAATGTTTTCAATTAACTGCTGTCAACAGTTAAACATTTATTTAGAACGACTCTTAAAACACGCAAGGTATAAGATCAATTTCAGATCTTCTAAAGTTTAAACTTGATGAATCATTAATGAGTTTGAGAAATATAATTGGAAATAAACACGTACCACACATGTCGTTTTTATCCCACCTGTATTTGTTGATGTAAATTCCATTCTAATAACACATACAATAATACCCTCATGTCTACTAAATGTACTGGTTATTATGTCTTCTATACTGGCCTGTGTCATTTGGCGGAGGACAGGCGAAATGTTTCTGTGTGACACAGTGCGGTAACTGACCACAAAATTAAACTGTACTATAATTGCTCAAAAAATTGTGATTATTGTCTTGTCACAGTTACATTTCCTAATTTTAACCACAGTTGTACATGATACGGGAAAATGCCCCTTCCCTTTCCAAGATTTGGAAAAAAATCTAATAAATTATCAAAATGTGGGCTTACCAATTTTCCCAGTGCTAGGAAACAATGTCCCATACTCATAAATTTGAGAAAAAGCGGAACTTGTTTAAGAATTCCCAACGTTTTTCCCAAAACAATAACTCCCAAATTTCCTTCCCTAAACCCATAATTTTCCAAATTAGGTTACCAATAATTTCCCAGTGTCAGAAAATCATTTCCCAATCACAAATAAATTTGTGAAGATTGGAATGAAGTTTAAACATTTCCCAATATTTTCCAAAGTAACAATTTTGAATTGTTTGAAGGACAAAATTAAACGGTCTTGCTTTTTGCCCAACATTTTCACAGAACGGGAAAATAATTTCCCATTTCTTCCCAGATTTGAGTAAAATCCAAATTAATTTAAAATCCAAAGTGATTTATCCAAAGTCTAGCCGCGAAAATATATATATTTTTCCCAAAGAAATCCCTTTTTGGGATCTGAACAATGGTATACGTTTCCAATGATTTTCGGAATCGCCTGTGAGTAAACGCCATTCTGTTAAGGAGCTAAATTAACCAAAGCTTTTTTAATTGAATTTTAGGGTTGAAAATTATCCATAAGGAAGAGTTATTTTGAACTTTCAGGGTATTTGCTCTATTTTTGTCCAGTTTGGGAGTTCTGTAAGAGTTAAAATTACTCCAAAGGCGCGCCAATTTAAACCTAAAATGTTTGAAGTCAAAAACCTCCGTGGATATTACTTTGTAGTATTTTGATAAGAATGAGTATGTAGTATGCATTGCAATGCCTTTTAATCGAGAACACTGCAGCAAATGTCCATACACAAGGTTATAGACTCAACGACCAAGTGACAATGAACTTAATGACCAAAAATTACAGATCGTTTTAACCATTCTTATCAAAATACTATACTTACTGAGTAACTGGAATAACTAGGTGTAGTCTAAAATGCTTAATCTAAATCGAATAGAAACCTACTGCTTCGTTAGTATGTTTAGGATTGTGGTTTTACCGTTTAGAGCGGTTTTCACTCGCGTGTCGAAAATAATTCCCATTTGTCTTAGTTTTGCATTACTACGTTTAGCGATTGGTGCCAAAAACCTCGCACCACTTTGCCATCCAAGCAAAAGTAGAACCAAAACGAATTGTGACCCTCTAGCACGGCTACATGAATTTGGTTAGAGGTTTGATTTGCTCACTGGACTGTACAATCACCATATAGAAATCCCTAACCCATAATCTAATTGTTAAATAAAAGTACCGGACAGCTTTCTCACGGGATGTTTTCTAGTTAATAGTTTTGCTGGATTCCAAAAGCTGCTAAAAATAGTAATACCTTCTCTTTTTTAGTTAATACTTCACCCTCGAGGTGTACGAGCGAAATCTTTTGAGACTTATCTCAAAGTCTCCACACTTGTTCATCCCTATGGGTGGTCGAAGCGGCTTATCAGAAATCTCATTGACAATCATTGCCATTCCCTGGAGCTGATGTATTTCAATGTGGCAGTGGAGCAACCACCAACCAGGATTATCAGATATTAAATTGATGACCACGTACCCACCAGCAGGAACCATAACTGTGTCCTTTCTGACCGTTTTCTCATCAATATAAAATTCCATTGGTTCTGCCCAACTTGGTCTGGTACATCTCCCTGGAACGCAGCCTTCTGTAGTACAGTCGACATCATCGCAGTAGATATCACTGTTGTGGTTTCCAACAAAACCAGTCGTGTTGTCATATTCTGGATATCCAACATGAACAACATGGAATGTGTGGCCATGGAGATGAATTGGATGGGCGCTGCCGACTAGACCAATTGATGAAAACACCATTTGAACAGTTTCGTCATGTGGAATGTCTATGACATGAACACATGTGCACGCGGTTGTATATGGATTACAGTCAGCCGTAAGGTCACACTTTGTGTCCTTTCTTTCAAACTCATAATATTGGGTTTGGGGAGGAAAGGAAGGAAAGATGAAATTGCGCCCGTTCAGTGAACTAGTTGAAGATTCACCCTCAAAATTGAAGTTGATGAAATGTCTGCAACCTGGACACTCCTCAGGGTCTTTAGGGTTTGCATTTGGAAGCTCATCAGGTGGAGTTGGCTCAAGTAAGCGTAGGTCCTGGACATTAACACAGGTGATGCTATATGATGAATGAAAGTCCAGAAACGGGCAGTTCACTGCTTTGCATGGGTTGGCTTCGGTGCACTCTATGGGAGGAGAGTTTTCTTTGATCTCTTCATATTTTGATGACGGTACATTAACATCCGGATCATCCGAGTCCTCCGGCTGCTTGTAGTGCAAAACAGCCTCTGCCACATTTCCTAATGACTGGTAGGGTGGTAGAGACCCACGTGTATTAACCTCCAGAGTCTCGGCACGCATCCAGTAGTCACTCAATCCATCTGTATTGGTTGCACTAAGTAGAAAGTCATACCTCTCTCCTGTATGAATGATGATGTAATCGACGTCTTTTACAGGCTCAAGCCAATAGCCGTCAGTACCCACAACGGTAAGTTTATGGCCATCAATGGAGAATCTGTAAGCAAAATCTCCTTGGGCTCCAACCAGCCGAAAGCGATATGTCTTTCCCTCTTCAACAGTAAATATACTCAGTCTTGTTTTGATATATGGAACATCAGCATGCCTGCCTTTCCCATTTATAATTCCAGAAAAGTACGGGAATGGCCCAACCCCTGCTCCTTCAAAACCACGTGTGATAGTATACGCATCATCTTCAGCAGTAGGCACCTCACCAAGCGGTTTGTCTGGATAAAAGCCCAAGCCAGCGTGGATCTGTGAGAACAGGTCCAAAGATGCCTCCTGTTGCCAGTCTAGAAACGATAACGTGTGCTGATCTGGAAGGTCTTCAAATTCATCATCGACACCATGCGCTTCGAGTTCAATTTGGATTTTATCCATTCTTTCAGGTGTTTCTTTAACTATTAGTGCACCATAGAAGCCATCTGTTCTTTGTGCGCCACTGTGAGAATGGTACCAAAACGTTCCTGAAGGACTAGCAATATACCTGTATGAAAAGCTCGATTGAGGTCCTATCGGACATTGAGTGACGTGCCCTACACCATCCATCCAAGGTGTTCCTTTCTGGTGCATCCCATGCCAGTGTATTGAAATACCCTCGGAGGTAAGATTGTTGTGAACATGAATTTCAACCTCTTGCCCTTCGTGAACTATCAAGGTAGGTCCCGGAATCTGTCCATTGACAGCTATCGCCAAACGGTACGTTTTGCCATCTACAAACTGGGGATTGGTGCAGTTAACGTTGGACAGATTCGAACATTCCCTATTAGTCTGCAGTGGAGTAGGTGTCCCATCTTCACCGAAATAGTAGATGACTCCCAGGGCTCCTCGCATAGCAATTCCTGTAGGTTCATCCAGCGATAACTTTTGATAGCTGGTGAAGGTTCGAATTTCGTCAATTTCAAGGTTAAATCTGCAAACATCTGCATCTGCAGCGCATTCACAACTTGGTTTACCGTATTCACAGTTGAGGGTTTCTTCCAGCAGGTCTATGGAAAAAAAGATATGAAATTGACAAAAATGAATTTATTCCATAGGAATCGAGTTCCCAGCTCCCAGTTCCTACTATGATACGCGCCTACAGTGAATTCTGGCTGGTGCATTGATCAAAAAGAATTTTCAGGGAAAAATGATTAATACAACTACCATGAGTCCCAGCCAATTTACGAACTCTATCAAAAATTCTCTTTTGGCTGAAAGGTTAGTGGCCCTATTTTTATTTAGCAACCAAATTCCTAATTCATTCAGGTAGGGGAAAAGGGGGCTCCGAAGCCGGTATTACTTTTATTATCTCATTGATAGAGAAACTGGTTTTATAGTTTTCGACCCGTCTTGCAACTTCCTTATAGCAAAATCAAAACAAAGGTAAATCACTTATATTGAGTCATACGAAAAACCGCATAGCAAAATAGTCGAAGCCAACGGGCGTCCATTGGGCTTCTCAAAATAAAAAGATGGAAAGAGTTTTTGTTTGCGAATTTACAATCTGCTGTTGCCTTTCTCTGAACCTGGGTCTCCTTTTATTACAGTGATATTAAAAACAATATATCAAAGAAGGCGCTAGCTTTTCCATGTTCTTAATATTCCAGGGTCTTACTGAAAAAAAAAGACTTAATTCGATTAAAGACAGTCGAGAATTTAAGTAGTTTAGGGAGAGTTGAAGAAATCGCAGCGAAACTTAAAGGAGAAGAAGTTTTTCAAGAATGGTACAATGTAGGTTCAAATCTCTTCAGACCATTTCCAAATTGTTCTGGGAATGTTGGCTTCCGATTAGGTAGGAAAAAATCCTTTGTATTATTGCGTCCAACTGCCGAACTGTAACACTCTAGAGGTTATTTCGTCAGTAGTGCCCGAATTATGAACGTTTTGCTCGAAAAATAATACGATTTTCCCGTCACCATCCCCGAAATAGGGAGCGGGACACTGCTATCCCAACCCTCGGCTGCCCCATCCCTGACCTCCGTTGGGTTCTATGGCTATTTTACAAGTCATCTTTCTGAGAAAGATAAGATAACATTCGTTTTCTAATAAATCTATTGCTTAATAATCTACTCACTTTCCTCAAGAAACTGGAAACTCTTTATGGCAAAGTCCCCTGAACTTTCAAAATCTTCTTTGGGTATGTCCAAGCCGGGGAGGAGAAAAGATAAATTTTGATTAACAATTTTTTTGATGATCATGACTTTATTTAGTCATTTGACTCCACACAAAAAATGTAATTAACAAATACAAACAGCAGGGACGCTACAATTGCAACAACATAGCCGATAGCATATAAGCCAACCCTAGTATAAAGAGGCTAAAACTAAGCTACCATAGAAAAGTTACTTTTTGACTTGGCAGCCGCACGCGCGTTCCCCCAGCAACGTTTAAACTAATAGCAGTTAGACCGGTTGACCCTGGTTCAACTCCTCTGCTTACATACATATATAGATATATAAACCTTATTTTTTCTAGCCAGCTCCTCTGCCTCCCGCCAGTTATATCTGTTTCTTTCAGTTTAAGTTGCAGCCTGTAAATTAGCCAGGTGTGCTAAGCGCATGAAATACTACAAACAACAAAATTCAGCTGCATGTTTTTTATTATTATTATTTTTAAATTGCAAAACAGCGACGGGCGAGATCGTCGCCTGTTCATCTATGAGATATGGTCTCTTGGTTTGAGCAACAATCTTGTTTTTAGCTTTGCACCTCAAACCATCCCACAGATCCGTGCGCGCCCGCTCTCGTCCCAGGTTATCAATCTTTTCCATGGTAAGTTATTACAAAAACCCCAGTTGAATGATGATAAGGAACAAAGTGTTAGCTAGTTCTCCTTTTGAAATCTAGACCCTCCATTCATGGCCATACTGTCTTAGTCAAAAAATAAATGATCTACACGGCAAGCTGAGTTGAGAGTAATGTTAGACTTCTGACAGAACTCAGACTTGCATTAACTGGATGATGTTAACAATTTACTTTTTTTTTTAGCAAATTCGAAGTGCAAATGCCGTCCTCTGAAGCGTAAAGAAATATAGCCTTGGTATGTTTGTTTGTGTGCTCTTAGGTGGTTTCTGAAAATATGTTTCCACAAGCGCAAGGCCTCCTATCGATCTGAGGGTTAGAGGCACTAAATTTCTTGCCTGCAAAATTAGTGCTCGAATATGCAAACGTTGAAAGCGGAACAGAAACGCCCTTAAATTGCATGGTTAATCGCTTTTAAAAAAGACAAAATGTTATAAAGCCAAAAATACTCGGTTTGGATTCTTGCAGGATAATAGTTTCGTGCCAAAGCGCTTGGCTTTTTACTAATTTGCATTTGGGGTGTGTTTAGTTTGAAATGCTGGCCACTCGGGACGACCAATTTTTTCATAATCTCCACCCGTGTTTTTGCCCAAATTATAAGCATTGAAATGTTTATGAGTCTAAATAAAGATAAATTTGTTAAATTCATCGTTGCTTTTTTTTAAACCGCGATGCAAAACGAAATGCGATTTTGCGACAGCATTATATTACTGCATTATATTGGCGGTGTTAAGAGAAAATATATTCTCGTGCTGGGCTCCGTCGCAACGCGACTCCACCCAATACAAGAATAATGATATTTTCTCCCAACTAGCCGCCAATACAATGCAGTAATGCCGTCTGAAAATTGCATTTAATTTATATAATTGCGGTTCTCAGTTTCTCCAAAGTCTAGTCTTGGGAACTGACGACATGTTAGAGTTCATCTCTTTTGGTAGAGTAGTTTTGAACTTTACCTTTACATCGATGGGAATGAATTCAGGGCGTATAATTTGATCAAGATTTTTCCTATCCGAGTCTGAAATTTATTACGCTTATAAATTTCGGCAACAATATTGTAGCAATTTACAAGATTAAAAATAAAAAAAAAATGAAACAACGATTAATTAATTGACTTACCAGGGTCTTTTTCTTGGTTTCCTTCCTGTGAAAGAAGTAAATTTTAACATCACTGGACACTTAAAACGATTTCAAAAAAAAAAATAGTTTGTCCTTAAAAATCTAACAAAGTACGGAGGAATGGAGGTCACATGCTTACCTGAGCTTCATTGTGACGAGGGACTGATGCCGCCAACGCCCAAGTTATCATGAAGAAAACAAAACGCCTCATTGTCTTTGATAAAAGAATATAAAACTGACTAAGTTATATGAAGTTACGTTACGTTAAGTTGATCATGAGTAATAAAATGTCATATGAATGCGTTTCAAGGCTAATTTAAATTCCCGCGCCGCTCTGAAGCGCTTTGGCAAAGCTACTTCACATGCTAGGTAAAAAAAAAAAAAGAAAAAAATGGTTATGTTACTACTAATAATTATATTAATACCACTTGCTTTGTTTGAGGAATTGAAATTTATGGCCCCCACTTATGTTGACAATTTATCAGGTGACCCTATTTAAAGCGGGGGCTTTATTAAATTCCCCCCTCCACTCCGAAGCGTCAAGAATATTTCAGCAAATCATGATAATTAAAAATTAGATTATGACCTCGAGATTTCTATGAGGCGATAGTTGATGAGGACGAAGGCTGATTCAACTACCGCCTCATGGAAATCGAGCGAATAACCGAATTGTTTTGGGAGAATTCTGCAATAAATACTCTATTCTAAGGGATGAATTTTAAAGAAAAATAGAGCATATCGTTCAGACTTTTAAACAGTTATCTTCAATACAAGCCATCGTCAAACTTACGACTCATACACGTCATTATATTAGTATTCAATTAGCAAAATCATTTCATCTTCCTTTGATCTACGCCATATCCTATTTTCAAATCAAACCGATGTAACTTGAGTGCTATATCATAACCTTATTAATCTTCACGATAATCATTACTGTTTTAGTTTTAGTTTACAAAAGCATTTACAACACTCTGTGTATTTATGGTCATGCAAATAAAGCTAGTTGTTGCTGTCGGGCGAGCAATTACTAGTGCGTCGAATATTTTTTTCACACTTATTTTTGAGACAAAAATGACTAAGAACTGTACTTTTATACCAATTTTGTCATAGCTCCTATCTGCGAACAGAAGTCTCTATCCTAAGATATGCATTGGGGATTCTCGAAATCAAACGCTGAACTCTCACTCCTAACTGAAAAAAGCTGCAAAAATGAAGCGAGAAAAAAAATTATGTAGATAACTCTATTAAAGACTGGTGAAGGCTAGAGTCAGAAAACGGGAGAGAAATGGTAAAGTTAAAAGCCAGAAAAAACTACAGATGGATTGTTGGTGGGTACTCTCAAAATTGTGATGGTAAACTAATGGTGTCATGGTTCTTAAATCCTTCCCTCTTTTTCTTCAACTCCTACAACTAGTTTTCTGGTGGGAGTCCTTGTCCCATCCAATCCCACATGCGTCACGGACAACGAAACGAACTCAAAATTCCAAAAGAAGAGCAAACCAACTGAAGGTGAAATGGCATATCCATGACGTGGCATGGCATCCTAGACTTGTGCTATACTTTCTCACAACCACTCTAAGGTTTGCTGGATCATTCTCCGATATAAAATAGGAATTTCTCAATTTTATTCACACAGAATGGCCTCGTATAGGTTTCAATTAAATTTACAAAAATAAATTGTAAAAATTGTTGTCCCACCTTAGAAACCATTTTAGAAACAAAAACACTGCTGGAGTATTAAACAACACCTTGATAAACCAAAGAGTAAGAAAGGAATCTTTAGAACATAAAAATACTATCATTTTTTAAGTTACTTCTAGATATTGACGCTAGCAGTAAGCAATTTGAATCTGGTCGGGCTCTCAGTTTAAAATACTTCATGCGAACTTGTTGTATTCAGCGGAGGTTAAAGGAGGGAGTTTACTGAAAGAAAATAAATTGGTTCGTTTGCCTAGAGCCGCTGGTGGATTGAATTGAAAGAAGATATCATGATAGCACCTAGCTGCTAACAACGTAAAATCTGGTGACAAGAAAACTTACTGTTTAGGGTCTTCTAACTGAATGTCTTCTCGTCAAATTCTCTTCTGAGGTAGACCAAAACCTTCTCAACAGGGTCGTTCCCGGTGGAAACTGAATTTTGTCTTTTGCTTTGTCTCTTTTTAAAGAAGACCTAACACTAAAACAATTGCATGCGATATTGACAGCTGTTAGTTTGACGAAAAGGCACATTATTGAAGCTCCAGCTACATCTGCCATGACTTCCTGACACTTGAAGAACCTAAAACTGCGCATGTCCAGCTACATTTGTCGAGGGTAGCCTTCCTAATATTTGCTTAACGGAAAATTTTCGTCCAGCGAATTTATCCTTGTTATAGAGACCTTAAGAAAAGCAAGACCATCCAGAAAGAGAGTCAAGAAAAACAACCATTCTTGCATTCCAAATGTCATGTTTCAGGCTAATGTTGTGCGCGAAAATTACGTTCAAACATTACAGTTGCGAACAAAAGAGGACACAAGGCGACGAAGTCGGGTTGACCTGGCAAGTTTGTCATCTGCTACTAGGGGAATTACCTTTGCAGTTCAGAAATGTTCTTGATTAAACCTGAGCTCCAAAAGAACAAAATGTGACAATTAAATACAACTTAACAAATAACAAAAACAGCTTTGTCACGTTATAGGGAATTTCAAGCAAACACGTTAATGGATAGGTACAAATTGGTGGTATCGAAACTAAGAGCTTAAGAGTGAGTCCATGAGCAAACCAGGTAGAACCAGGCAATAGGTAATTTAGCTCAAATCACCAATTTTGATCAAATTTGACACAAATGTTGGGTTTGGCGAGTGAGTAATTACGGCAAAAAAGTAGGTCAAATATCTTACTCCCTTCAGGTTATAAGGACCCACTGCAAAAATGGTCATTTGACACTAATTTATGCATATCTTTAACAGGTAACTGCAAATACACATTCTTCTAGCATAGATAGTGAGAGCAATCACTAGAGTTCTCAAAAAAGCCATAAAATGTTAGGGGACTTCGATATTTGTTCTGCGCTGGCGTACTGTTTACATAGTGCTTTACGATTTATCACTATTTCATGAACATCCACTGAAACGCCAAAGCCACTTTTCTGTCTTCACCCAACTCTAAATCACTAAGAAATAACCAGTTGAACATTTTCCTATCGATTAAAAGTAAAAATTCGGTAAAAAGAACCTCTTTACGCACTTCTTTCAAATATTTTCGGAGCTATATATTTTGTGGCATTATCACGATATCGAGATATAAATTGGGCAGCAGGAAATTCAACTCAGAAGCTCCCTCAACTTACGCTTTCAGGTTTAAAATTCAATGGAAGGAAAAATAAATACTACATACATGTCACTTAGACGCGATTCTGTGCCACAAAATATAACTCCAAAAAGATTTGAAAGCAATTTTTACTCGTAATCGATAGAAAATGCTAAGCTAGTTATTTCTTGGTGATTTAGAGTTGGGTTAAGACAGAAAAATGGCCAGAAAAAAAAAATTTAGAAGTCTCCAATCATTTTATGGCTTTGGTAGAATAATGGTTCGGCTTGGTAGAATATCTATTTGCTGTTGGCCGTTGCAGATATTTGCCATCAATTAAAGGCTATTCACAACACTGCAAAATTTGTACCTTACTTAAGATGGAGCCGAGAGATAAATCAAATTGCCTAATTTAAATGAATATCTGTACTTTGAGATTGATATATTTTCAGATGGCCTTTCTTGTTGTAGAAATACTAAACCAAAGACAGCCAGTTAAATTTGCATAAATTAGTGTCAAATGGCCATTTTTGCAGGGGTCCCCATAACTCGAAGGGAATAAAATATTTTGACCTACTGTTTTGCCACAATCACTCCCTCACCGAACGCAACATGTGGCCTAAGTTTGAGCGAAATCAGTGATTTGAGCTGTATTACCTACTGCCTTGATTTCTCAATAAAATCGGACACACTCGTTCATTGTTTTAAGCGATTACATATTTACTCATATGAAGCAATAAGGTCTCGCAACTGGTCACCTTAAATAACCACTTAACGGCTTTTTTATGAAATAAATTGGAAACTTTCAAGAAATTGGTCTTCGGAAATAATCACCAAATCAAATTCGAGTCCCAAAAGGACGACACGTGACTTTCAAAAACGACAAAAAATAAAACGTTCGAGGATGTTGCCAAATTACAGTGCCATTTCAGGAAAACACGATAATTGCTTTACACAATTTCGTGTCGAAATAAATACATTTTGTAATGTTTTGCCAATTACACTGAAGTATGGTCATAATGTATGATTCGTGTTAACTGTAGAAGTATTTTAGATTTGCTAGCAGCTACAAATCCCTAGGGGACTAGCAGGCTGTTTAAGATTTTGTAAGTTATGCAAGAGCCACAAGAAGGCAACTCTTTCAACTTTGGTTTTTAATTTTCCTGTTTATTCACTGATGTATTTTCTTAATGATGCTGATGAGGCTCGCTGTATCCTGCATCAATAAACGAGATGCTCGCTCCTGACGCTGTGTTTGTGTTTATTAAGATTAGTTGCAAACACCTTATCATCGTTTCAGGGTGATTAGAATATAATGCTTTAAAAATATCACTCGGTAAACTGTTAAGAAATCGATTTTCGAAGATAATCACCAAGGCAATGAGTTGCTTGAAAAAACTTGATCAGGAATAACAACGAATCGTCTAGCAAGGAATGTAATAAGTTTTATTTGCAGAAGTTTAAAAGACCCAAAATTGATCTGCTACCTTGTGTGTTCTAAGAGCCGCTTAACTTTTGTAATTATTGAACATGAAAATGACAGCAGTCAATTGAAAAAAAGTTTCGTTGGAGCAGCTTAGTTCACGATGGACCTTTTCGGAAATACAGCGGCCCTATTTTACATTCTATTGTTTTAAATAGCTATTATGAGATGCTCTGGGGAGGGTGGGGGGCAAATCAGGATGTATTTGTCCCCCTAAACATTGTGAAACATTTTGTACATCTGGACGGTGATCAAACATGTTTGTTATCGTTATGCTACTCAGTACAACAGCAACATGTTTGGTCACGAAACAATGTTAGATCGTGTTTGGTCGCCAAGCGTTTCTCGTTTGGACAGGGCTTTGGGGCGTATCTTTCCAAAATTTCTCACACACCATGCAGCTGTTCTAGTCTTTGTGCCCCCTCACAAAAGTTGTTCTCCTGAGCATTAAAAGAAAACGGTTATTGTCACATAGTAGTAAAATTTTAGGCAAACAAGTTAAGGTTTCTGTATACCTGTAGAGGTGTCTCTCGTCCGAGCGGTGTAGCCGGTCCGGTTTTAACTGCAAGTACCTAAACCTCTGTATCAAATTAAAGTTTCTAGAGCTGGCAATCACACTCATACTAAGACATTTGAATTAAAATAATTGTAGAATTTTTTACGACCTGTAAATGCATGCGTCCGAATCACCTTTTGAAAGCTACAAGCCAAAGCGAATTTTGTTTTCGCTTATTTAAGATGATTTCCGCAGAACATTCGAGCAATAATGGACCCGAAATAAGAGGAACAAATTAAGACGGATTCGGCTCAAAGTTCGAGCAAAAAATGCAAAAATATTTACTAAAAATCTTCTCATAGCACGGTAACTTTCGGAATACTATTTAGCAAAATTTAAGTTACCAAAAAAACCTAATGGTATAGTAATATTTTAAATGCAGTTAAGAAGAACTTGCAAAGACTTGAGCTCCCAAGCTGACCCCGTGAGAGAAAATTGAACTTGAATCTCCATAGTTCAATTAAAACAGACGTTTCGCGTTAGTTAAAAACACAGTAACACACGCTTTAAGGATTCTTACGAGGTTTGACATTAACTTTCTCGAGAATGTTTGAGAATTTAATCGAGGGGTCACTTAGAGAAATTAACTAAGGTGATTTGTTTTAAATAGTATTCCAAACGTTACCGTGCTACAAGTAGAGCAGTTAGTAAATAATTTTTGCCCTTTTTGCTCGAACTTTGAGCTGAATCCGTCGTAATTTGTTCCTCAGATCTCGAACCCAAAGACCTAAAAAAAAAAAAAAGTGTCCGCGATTTGCCATATTCAGTTCTAGTGAAAAGTCACACAACATTTTCGAAGTAGGATTAAAAAAATATGAAGTCATCGTGGAAAAATCGCTCTCAGAGAAAAACTGATTTGGAAATAAACAATTCGCAGACACGATTTTGTTGCTTTTACGTGAAACTAGCTACTGTGCACCAAATTTGACGGCAAAGGCACAAATTCTTTTTCAGTTTTAGCTTTCAAAAGGAACAAAAATATGATTGGGAGGTCATGTCATTTAGACGACCTGAAAAATTTGACGATTCATTTCATTTCAAAATTCTAGTTGCGGTGTGATAGTCAATTCTGTAAGCTTTAATTTCATAGATGGATTTAGGTATCTACAGTTCAATAAAGCGGACGCGCTACATCCCTTAGACGCGAGACACCTTTCAATTAAAGGTGCTCTTAACGTCTACGGTAACCTAAAAATGACATCAAATCGTAACTCTTGAGGGTTCAAAAATGCGTCAAACGGCATTAGAACGTGTCTCTTCAATGTTTAAAAATTTTTGTTTATTTCCACACTTACAGACACTTACTTAAAATGCAACCTAGTTGCAAACAAGGTAGTTACACGATTACACCACTTACATTACAGTACTTTTTTTCCATCCCGCTTCCACTTTTGAATATAACATTACTTAGACGAGATTAACTCCTTTTATAATGATTACAGTAACGGCCCTCTATTTCTAGTTTACTTTGAAAACGCTTTTAATGTTACACATTACTTATATTTCTTCTAAATGATAATATCATTCACAATTTTTTTTCTACTAGTCAGCACACGGTATTGCATATTACTGGTGTCTTTTCAAAATTTAGCGCCCATCCCTTGCAGCTGTCCTAGTCGTTGTGCCCTCTCGCAAAATTCGTTTTGCCTGGCCTTTCACGAAAACGCTTATTGTCACATTAATTATAGTGAAACGTGAGGCAGATACGCACAAAAGTGCTTTTATTCATTGTTTTTAGCCATTACATTTTACTTATCGGTGTTGCAGTAAGGTATCACTAAGTACTCACTACATGAAATAACTATTTTCGAACTAATGTTTGGAAACTGTCAACTAATTGGCCTTCGGAGAAAACCAGATAAGTTGTTTGAAAAAACCGTGTCAGCTGTGATAACAACGACTCCAAGGCGTATGACATGTTTTACTTGCAGAAGTTTAGAAGACCTAAAATTGATCTGATGCCTTGTGTATTCTGAGGGCTGCCCTAATGTTTAAACTGTTGACAGCAGTTAATTAAAAAAAAAAAGTTTTTTTGCAGGTCGGTTGCCAAGACTTACTTGCACGCATTAGACATGAAAACAGTGCATCTCTGTAGCGACTAGAACTTTCTTTGCTTTTGGGTGTTACGTTTCTCCGTGACCCCTGGGAATTATGCAACCCATTCTTCATTATGCGTAGTTTTTTTTTTTTTTTTTTTTTTATTTTTATTTTTTCCATTTTCGCCAGTGCTTGTTAGCACTGAAAGTTCGATCCGCTGGTTTCTACCGCGTTTTCCTTAGCTCCCAAACTGTTGAGTACCCTGAGGTAGAAATTCTAGAATTCGAGTCGCCACAGTTTTTTGAATGAATGTAGGTCTAGTAAGCGCCACACACACACACCCACGATCACCTTTGTTTCTCTCGTGCTTACGCCCAGCATGATTGAACTTTTGCATTCAAACTGTGACCTCTGTAGCGCTTACTAGACCTACAATGTCCACCTACATTTGTCCAGGCTTCGTATTGTTTACTGAGTGAGAACTATTTTTCGATCGAGAAAACCTGCCAAAACTTGCAAGTGTGTTACTGTGAAAAGCACACCGTTCCTCGAGGGATTCCTGCACTCGTCATGAGAATCAAGCGAACCTTTTCTAGCGTTTGTTAGTTTTATACTAAAGCAAGAGAAGATCAAGGTAAGAGCGAATTCCCCGAGGCCTTTCCTCCAAGGTAATCTGTCTTAAGTTATTTTTAGACATGGTACCCAGTTCTTCCGCGATTGTTACTCGTGCGATGCGTGAATGTTTTCGTGGATGATTTGTTTATGTTTCGTTTCGTTTCAAGGCAAAAGAAAACCTCCAACGCTGTGAGGATGTGATTGCGTGCTCTAATAGCAGCTCTATTATGTTCTAACAGCTAAACGGCTTTTGCTATGTTTTAATACGTGTCGAAACTTTAACAGAAGATGAAATAAAAGGGAAATGTCTCCTGCAATGACATTAAAACTGAATGAACGTCAGAGAAATGAGCAGCCAATTGTTTTCAGAGTAAACGAACGTCTGAACACAACGCAACCGAACAAACAGATGGTTGAAAGTGCAGACAGACACTCGCAGCCCAAACAACAAAAGGGAGTTTAAGGAACAACTACCACTACACCGAAGACAACGCCGATTAAAGAACGAATTTATATCCAACCTAGGAATCTCGCAAGAAGTAGATTCATTCAGTCTGTCTATCACTGGCAGAGAAACCCAAAACAGAATATGTAAAACAGCGTAAAATTTCCAAAAGAAATAGTTCACGTTCTCTTGAACTAATACCCAGATCAAATGGGGCCTTTCACGTTGTTCTTTTGTGAGGAGCTAAGGAACAGCAAAGAAATGAACAAGGAATTATTTTCTTGCTAACACCGAATGAACGACAAAAGAATAAACAGCCACACAAGCACAAAGCAAACGAAAGCCAACGAAAGCCCGGCCGAACAAAAAGACAGCTGAGAGTACCGAAAACATGTGTTATGAAAGGTCTTTTGAAAATCAAAACGTTCAGATTAAAGGACTTTTCACCCTATTTCCTGCCATTTCGTCTCAGGTAGTTGCGAGAATGTCCACGCATCGCTCGAGTATCATCTTCGAAAGAAATATAAGGCCTCTGTGGGGGATTCACTCTCTCACCTTGATCTTCCCCTGACTTGGGCCAGTTATTTTCCAAACCTTAAGTTCGGGTGATTTGTTTCAAAACCAATCAGAGAAAGTCATGTTATGTTGAAAACTCGAGAAAAAGTTTATTTAATTTAGCATACCTGCTTGACATAAATAATCATTTGGTCATGTGTTGCATGGCAAACAGGGATCAGCTTTGTGAATTATTTTTGCTAGAAAAAATAATAATAATTTTTGGATAGAACGTTAGTTGGGTGCTTTTCTTTTAGAAAGGGCGCCCAAATGCAAACAGGCCCCGCGGATTTACCGTCGATTAAACACCGCGGATTTAACCCCGCGGATTGAACTCTAAGATGGGGCATTTTCGTGATTTGTCATGTTTTCTCTACCATTTCAAGCGGAATTTCGCGGAAGTTAATGGAAAGATTGCTAGACGTGTTCCATCATGAAAAGTTGTGGCTCGCATTTGTTCTTTTTATATTCTAATTCTGTAATGTTCAGTCAACTGCTATGATCAATCTGTGCGCCAAGAAATCGATAACGATAACGATTTTTTAAAAAGTTTTTTAAATCGCGAGTAACATCAAGCGGTTTTTTCAATTGATGAAGGCTTAAGAGTTAGCCGAAACGTCTTGTTCCAAAATATACAAGTCAGTGACAAAAAAACGGCACTTTTATCGGCTAAATCGATAACGAATCTGTATGAACTACAGAAGAGCAAGTTTTCTTAATGAAGCTTCGTAACCAGTTTTCAGTGAGATGATCATGAAAAAGCGATAAATTAAAGCTGGAAAATACCAACCGGATTGCGCATATGATAACCACTACAGAATATTACGACGAACGTTAGCTGCGAACAATAATCGAAAGAAAATAAATTAGCTCGATTATATTATCTCCAATTCTACTTGAAATTTAATTTTTTTTTTTTTTTTAAATATTTTAATCATTTAATCTTTGATCTTCTTTATTTTACTACCAATATACAAACATTGGTTTGAATACATTGATTAAAACTACTTTCGTCACAATGTATTACTTAACCTTCGGCTACAAGGCATTCTTGGCTGAAAGGAGACTGAATTCGATCTTATGTAGTGACATAACCGAATAGCCCTTACTCAGGCTTCGCGCGGTTATCCAAACGAGAGAACGTTCGGGGAATGTTTTTTGACTAGTGATATCGCCACAGGTTGGGGCTGGCCACTCCTTTCCCGTCACCCTCTTCACCCTTTCTTTACGTTAGGAAAAATCAGGGTTAAGTGGTATTTTATCTTCATGCCTGTCGTACTCTTCTGCGCGTGTACGGCGATTTGATATTTGGACTGACGTTAAACCAATTTTCAAAGTTGGCTTCCGTAAAGAAAATCCTTTTCCAACAACCTTGTGGGAAATGTAAAATTCATCGTAACAATGTGCAAGGAATTATATGTCATATAAGAGAGTTTTCACAGCATTCTTTTGTATTTTTCGTTTGAAGAAGGTATGCAAAGCGGTTTGTTTTAAAGGGTCAAAGGTGGGACGATGAGGTTTTCAAAGACAACCTGTTTTTGTTTTTAATTCGCTCGACAAAATCACAAATTATCCTAGCCGACCCGAGGCATTTACTGTCCTGTGATTAGTCGAGTTGTATTTTCTACTGTCAGTTTAAGTCATACATTCCCATTAACACGTGACACAGGCCCTTGAATCTTGTCTGCTGCTGTTTAGCCTAACGACTTCACTGGTTGGAAATTACTCGCGATCGATAAATTTTATCTTTATTGGTCTGTCGGGCATCAGATGAAATTTGACCGTCTCCTTGACTGGTTGCTCGTGGTATTCCAGAACAAACCGCTGGACCAACTGCAATCATCAATCAAATAACGTTTAGAACAGAGTGATGAAAAACTTTACAAGATCTGAAGAGGCCTTTCCTAAAACTACCATAGTGATCTTTCATGTGCAGGTTCAGCCTCGTGACGTCAGAGTAATCATTTCTTTCTCCTTATGTTCGAGTGGTACAGCTGAATTCAAAGTAGATGAAGCCAGCTTAGGTTTTAATGCCGCATAACCTGAAATCTTAGTTCTGAGTCTGATGGCAACTGCACTGTAGGTTACAGATTAACTACAAACAAAGGAAAAACCAATGTGTACTAGTTCTTTCTCCTGAATGCAGTCTAATTTTTCAAATTATAGTTTTAAGTGTTGTTTGCATGGCACATGCAGGTGATGCCAAGAAATAAGGGTGTGGCAAATGCATACACTTTAATAGTAGGCTGTGTTGTTTTTAACAACTACGAAACAGCCAATCTGGTCTTCCTAAAAATAACGATTTGCTTCGCTAAATGACTTAAATTACCTTTGCCGTTAACAGGTAAATCTCTGCTTCAGCTATACGGCGACCTGAAGAAAATAAGGCACAAGTTCAGTATCAAAGAGAATTTGTGCAAAAATTATTAAACTCTCCAGAGCTCTTACGCAACTTGTTTTAGTGTTCTCTGATTTAGTGGATGTACATGTTGCGCTTGTAGTTTCTGGCTAGAGAGCAGTGAAATATCTATTTATAAATATTTTATCTTTTAACTCCTTTTGTCTAATAGTTGCCCTTTTAACGAGCCACCTCCAAGTATATATGAATCAAGCCCTTTGCACTAATTAAGACGTTCTGGATAGAGGTTCCTGGAATCTCAGGGCGCTCTTCATATGATGCAAATTCTAAATTTTGGCAAATAATACAAATTTTAAATTTTTCGGAAGTTCGAGTGATGAATGGAGCAGCACTTTCCAGAATTTCTGGAAAAGGGGCAACCTGGAATTTTCAGAAAATTCCATTCCATTTGACTCTCTTTTTGAATTTCCGGAATTTCCGGTTTAATGGTTCGCTTTTCAGAAATTCAACAACTTTCAGATTTACTGGAAAATTTCCCACGAAATGTTTATTCTATTAGTCCCCGCCTTAGCTACAATTGTGCTCCAACCCCCCCCCCCCAACCCGCTCCCCACCACGCCTAAAAAAACCAACAGAAACAAAACGTAATAAAAGATAAGAATTTCCCCATATCAATCTGTCAACCACTTTCAGATTTCAACAGGGGAACAGCTCGCTCACCGATGCACATGCGTGTTCCGACTCCGAATGGAATACTGGCAAATGGATGGATCTTTCCCAAGTCATCATTAAGCCAACGTTCAGGTCTAAACTCCAAAGGGAATTTAAATAACTTCTCTGAGCGTCCTGACAGGTAATTGGAATACATTACAATCGTCTGCAGTAAAAGATAATTGAGATCATGATGAGTTGTTGACTGATTGAAAGATTAATTGATTGAAGTCGATAGATGCTAGTAAGTTATTCAATGGTTTGTGGAAGCATTCCATGTAACATCCCGCGAGCAACTATGATTTTCTTTTTTATCAGCGGGGAATCTCTGCTTACAACATTTGTTTCATTAACATGAACGCATACAGTTGGTGATGGGGCTCCAAAAATATCAACCCTGAACACATTGCAAGGCATGGTACGATTAGCAAGCCATGAAACTCCTCTGGGCTCTGGAAGCTGCAAGTCCTTTTCAGTTGTCATATGAAAGAAACCTTCCAAACGCTTAGCAGATTTGCGTATGCATTGAATGGAATAGCCGACGTACTTGGCAAGGTGTGTCAAAGCTTACCAAGGCTTCATATTGATTAAGGGCACATGTTTTAGCGTTAAATTTGAAGGACCCGAGCAATGCTCACAAGCAAGCTATTGACTCACTGAGGCAGTTATCAATGGAATGGTTGCTTAACAGGCAAAATTATCACCAAAAATGGCAGATCTGTCAAAGTAACTGTTTACCATATTTTGCTGTGACAATTTCCCTAATCGGGGGCCAAGCTAATCGGAGTTCGCATAATCTTGTTCCTGGAGTTGGACGAATTCGTCCAGTTTGTCTACGATAATTTTTAGGCGAATCATGCCCAATTGAGCAAACCATCGGCTGGAGCACTCACCCCTGACGGAACCTTGTAACCGGACAGCACGACATCTTGGGTCAGGCGGCGTTCCCAACGGATTGCTGGATGCAACCTGGTTGGAGAAAACAAACACGTGATTACCACGTAGCATCCGTAAGCTACTGATTGTGTAAGCAGTGGGATTTACTAGCACTCAAATGCAGAAGGTCGAGTACAGTAAACTCATCATTACACCAACGGCTCAATTGATAATTTCGCTTATTACCTCATACTTTCCTTGACACAAGCCTTTAGATAATCCAATTTTGCAAAGGTGTCCGGGGTGAAGTCTCCATGGGGCCCAATCAGGGAGGTAACTTCTTCATACACTTTCTCTTGCACCGCAGGATAACGCGCCAAATCGTAAAGAAGAAATAGCAAACTTGTGGATGTCTTTGAAAGCAAAAATCATTACAAACGTTGTTAAAACAAAGAAAGTTTGGGCACAAAGAACGTTGCAGGTTACAGGTCGTTATTTTGATTGTTTATTAGTATGCCTATCGTTCGAGCTAAATAAGTAATGAAAAACGAAATTCGGAAAATTAAAAATTAGCCGTCGTTGTCCACGTTCTCCAAACTACGTAGAACTCTGTAATTTCACGTTGTTGTTTTGTAGAGGACGTCTAAAAAAGGTACCAAGATTTATAACAGCATGTGCACAGCCATTGCTCTGCTCATTTAAAAGATCTTTATTTTTTGGCGACGTGCATAGTCATTATTCTACTTATTTAAAAACACTTTGGGTAGGCGACGTTCTCGTTGCCGTGTCCGTGTCCGTTTGCGACGTTAAGTGTGTAATGACTGGGATGGGATAACCACCAGGATAGGATAAGGGCAGAGGAAGTCTATCCTCCTTGTAGGCAATTTTCCCAGAGTTATCACAGCTCAAGTTTCTTTAAGATATGTTACCGAGTTCTTTCACGGGTAATGTTACCACGCGCGTAACGCGTGGATGTTCTCGTGGAGGGTGAAAATGCGTGTAAAGCCGCTTAGATTCTGCATGTGAGCAAAATCCGCGTCAGAGAAATGGCTTGTTTCCAGACCCTTCTGGGATTTCCGACACTTGACAGGGATTACCTTGACAGTGAAGTACAAGTTATGAACGAACAAGTACAAATATTTTGACGGTATTTACCGTTTCCACTCCTGCTCTAAACATAAAAATGGAATTGACGTTAATCTCCTGTGGTGTGAGTTCTCCTTTTAGGATGAGGTACGTCAACAGAGGTACAGCTGCAGTGCAAGAAGATATAAACGATCCTAAGATCAAAGCTAGGGAGATATTCGAGTACTCCGTAGTCTGAAATTCGTCTCCTAAACCTTTGCTTTATAATCAGTTCATGGGCAGGGTCAGGTTCCCTGCTTTCTTGCATTTTTGTTTCGTTCTCTTGGAACACCCCTTTCCATAAGATATCGCATTACTTATTATTATGTGAACTTTTGCATTTGAGTATTGTGTTGCATCGACCTCACTGATGATAAGACAAGATAGGGTTAGTTCGATCCCTTAAAGCATGAACAGTCAACTGGAATACATTTGGTGGATTAAATTAAAGAAAGCGATTTCCGTTAACATTGGAGAAGCGGATCAGGGCTGGGTTGTTCAAAAGCCGGTTAATGCTAACCCAGGATTAAAGGTTAACCAAAGTATAACTTTTTCTTGTAGAAAAATGTTTTTTTCTGCTTATGTTTTGTGTAGTCTGAGATTGTTAAACTCAAAACTGAAGGACAAACAGCATAAACAGAAAACCTCACCGCAAAGTTACAAAAGTCAAATCAAAATTCTCGCTAATCCTGGGTTACCTTAATCGTCCTTTGAACAACCCGGCTATGAGTTATTTAATCCTTTAACATTCTTGTCATTCTGATCTGTTGCGCTTTATTTCGTCCTTGTTCACACTAACGCATCTCCACTCTAACGTGCCATGATTTTGATACGATGAGACCTGCCATCCTCACGCTCGCTACAATGAATACAAAAGCTATTTTTCTGTTTTAGTGTGGACGGCAAACACGATGCTGACGTCAAGATGATCACGTGATCTTAGACCAGTCACTCACAGCCATTGATCAAGTAGAACACTGCGCATCGTTTTCCTCGTTTTAGCGTAGAAAACATGAAAAACGGTACTGAGGATGGAAAACGTTTGAGGCGTCTTTGATTCGAAGAATCTGATTTCGAATATAAATGGCGGATTGATATGGTCAAGTCTTTAGCAACTATATGCATACATTAGATAAAATAGATAAACTCAACTAAAATGTCAAGAGAAAAGGGTATACCTATACTACTTTACAACAAACATAATTACATTTAAAGACTTTCCAAAAATAATATGCAAGGGATTAAAAGCAAAAAATATTATTGTAAGACACTTCTCTTGATAATTTACCTTGATTCTCAACAAATTCGTCACCCTCTTCTGTGAATTTTTTCAAATCAGCAACCTTCTTGTCCACAATCTTTTGACCAATGCTAAACAAGGTGTCTTGCGTTTTACAGAATTTTCTGTAGGACGGCGTTGTCACGAATCTGTAAAGTTGGCTTTCCCATCCTCTATTCAAATATCCAAGGTATTTGAAACCGTCAAAAGTAGCTTGAATGACCTTGATTATATCCTGGTTGGGTGGATCCTCATACAATCCAACCCTTAGATCAAACGCCATTGTTCCCACAGCTAAGACACGAAAAAATAAGAATTGACAAAAGTAGTAAGGAATCAGACAATTAAGACTCGTCACCTTTCTTTCCCAACGCAGCAAATAGCTTGGAGTATTAGCTCAGTGCATGGGTCGATCAGTCAATGATCTATTTAATTTAGAAATTCAACTTCGTGGTTTAAAAAAATACTCTTAACTTATATTCGACCACTGAGTTACACATGACCTTCGGAAACCAGGGCGCGCGGTTTATTGACGCTGGGACAATGGTGGGGTCATTAACCGAAGAAAAGAGTTTGATTATAATTTGAGACCAGCTTGAAATGAAACGAAAGGAAGGCTGACGGGTGTGCTGTTAGCCTTCTGGTCCGTAGGCTTGGGCCTACAAATCTGATCACTACACCCGTATTTTCACAATATGCAATTGAAAAACAATTTGTTGAAGGACAGTGTTCAAGTCCGTCAGATGAATCAGGTCGCAATTTTGAACGTGTCCCGGGATTGACCTGGCAATTACAACTACCCTGTCGTGGTGATAATATCAAGGCTCCTCCAGTGAGGTAAAAACTCTGGGTGCGAGTGCGTCTAGATAAAGAAATGATCGGAACATTGATTGGCCCATCCTGTGTTAATGACAATTTGGATGCTTGCTAAACAAAATACACTTAGAGTTACCAAAAGGTTTAGGACAGAAAAAGAAGCATTTTCGAGGGTGTTTATCCGAAAAAATTCAACAAGAGTATATGCCAAGCCTCTCCGCCCGGATACAGGTGCGCAATTGAATTTAATTACTCCTGCTTACATTCGGTAGCATACTTCGCTAGTTCTCCTTCAAGATTTGGAATGACGTCATCCTCTCCTCGGATTGCCACCATGCGCTCTATAGCATCTCTTGCAACGCTATTAAAGTTGTCCAGATTCTCGCGTATGTCCTTAGGTCGTAGCATCTTGGACGCTAAAGCCTTTCGTAATCGGCTCCACTTCTCGCCATCCGTTCTGCATGACAACAATAAAGAACAAAATCCGAGCTAGTGCTGCCAACTCAACAGCGTTCCTTAAGGAGACATTTGTGACGTCCCTCCCTCAGTGCAGTAGCCGAAGTGAGAATGCGTCAAGACTAAAAGTCTCTCGCAAACTAATCACAAAAAATGTTCAAAACGGATTGAACATTTATAATCAGACTATCCTCGATGCAGATGAATAGCGAATTGAATAGCGATTTCGAAAAGAAAAAGTTGTTCCAAAATTTTGTTCCCCCCCCAAAAAAACATTTTTTTCCGAAACATGAAAATTCAACATTTCCGACCATTTGCAAAACGGATTTTGAAACAATTTTGCTCTAATTACTCCTTGATTTACGTTTAAATCATGAAGAAATATGCACATTGGTAGCTATATTTTAACATAGCAACGCCTATAGGAACAGCTGCTTACAGTCCAAAAGTACTTACAAAATGGATTCAATTCAGTATATTTTAATTACACTTTGCAGGAAAGCCATAGAGATATGAACTTATAAGAATTTTGCATCATGGTCCTGAACTTTTTTTCCTGTACCACCTTACACGCCCCTTATACTTGATTAACATATCTATGACCGGTGCCTATTCGGTTATTCAATGGAACATTTATGTCAAAGAAACCTTTCTAGGTATCCCTCTCCCTTCACAAAGCTGCTTTTTTTTTTTTCTAAAAAAAATAGTTTTGACTCGAGTATAAGACCACCTTAAAAAGACCAATTTTGATATATTAAAATTCCACAAACTCTGTAGTTATTCCCCAGAGCCTCGTACTGAGGTCTATTGTTTTAAGCTGAATTTTAATATATCGAAATTGGTCTATTGCCTTAGCTTGCAAAGTTTTCGGAAAATTTGAAACTTGTTCAATAGCTATCGAGATGCGAACCCGTCAACCAAGAATTCCCGAAGTTTAGACTACGAGTAGTCCCTCTTTCGCTTAGTCCGTCGTGCGTGACGCGAAGGAAAACCGCGAGAAAAAAATGGCCGCGCGAAATCCTGGAGGCGAGGAGCACGCGAAAGGAGGGACTACCGCCTAAGCCCAAGAGTTTGAATTATGCGTTGCTCTCACAACGCAAAAATATGATTGGCTTATGTTAGGAGCGTTGATAACGTGTTGTCAACATTCGAGATACCTGTGACGTCTTGCAGGAATGTTTTGGAACCGAAGCAAATCGAAGCGGTACCAGAGCAAATCGAAGCGTTGGAATCGCGCTTCGCAAGCCGTGATGTTCTTGCGAATCTGCCAACAGGCGCTTTGGAAAGATTTAAATTTATCCAGTGTTTTGTTTGGCAAAGCTTTCTGCCTCCACCCCGACTGCGAGCGTGTTAGTGATTTCGCCGCTCAACAGCATCGTCTAAGTCAGCGAATATAAATTCACTTAGCTTGGCCTTTCTGCCGTCCATTTGAAAGATTGAACCGGACTCTCACTTGACACCGGACATTCACCTGAAATTTTCCGCTGCTATCGGCAAACATTTCACCGCAGTTGGATGATCTCCTATGTATAATGTATAATGTATAATGTAAATTCTCGGTTGAAAGTCAATTGAAATTTTCGCAATAACTTTTAGACGCAGCGAAAATCGTTACAAGAGACCTCATTCGCCGTCTTTTTAAAACTTCTTCGACAGTTTCGCTGAACGAACACTGAACGAAGATATACTTCTCACGGCATATGTTTTTGCCTGGCTACTTGAAGAGTAGAGTAGAGCAATTTTATTCAGATCTCCCGGGGCTATTGATAACAGGCGATAATAAGAGGACGTCAAGATGAGAAATCCTACACCGAAAAATCACTCGGCCGTGAAAGGGCAAACTCTTGGGCTTAGGCGGTAGTCCCTCCTTTCGCGCGCTCCTAGCCCCCAGGATTTCGAGCGGCCATTTTTTTCTCGCGAATTTCTTTCGCGTCACGCACGACGGACTAAGCGAAAGAGGGACTACTCGTAGTCTACCCGAAGTTCTGCGAGGGAAATATGGTGGAACAGAAATGTTCGGTAAGAAATTTTCCAAAATGTGGAAAAACCTCACGAGGACGACGAGGTTGTCCTCTTCCCCGGATATTCCGGAAAAAAAGATGTTCCGATCCACTCCTCACTGGACAAATTTCCGGAAATTCAAACAGTTAATTTATTCGTCGTGACAAGTCACGAAATGTTGGCGGACGCTTTGTCAAGCGACGGATGGCCTTACAAAGACATTTTACGGTATATCTTTGATTAATGTACATAAAGCAAAGCGAACCTGACTAACTACATGTTGGGAAGTTTCTTTTTTTTACTCTAATTTACTTACAAGCTCGCCAAACCTTCCGGTAGTTTCCTGCTATTCATGTATTCCCTCTGGGGTTTGAAAAGATCATCAGATCGTACGGGAAATCTTCCATCTCCCTTGAAGACGGCTTCTACATCGCTTGGGTCCTCAAAGAAGACTACCGTTCTTCCCATAACTGTCTTCTTGAATATTGGCCCGTATTTCGCGAAGGCGTCTCGAAGAGCGGCCATTTGCTCATCGAATTTGACTGTTTTCACAAAGCTGAATGCATCATCGCCAAAATATGGTAAACCCCATGGTCCGGGAATCTCGTCGAAGGAACGAACACCTTCCGGATGGTCTGTATTGCCTTTTAAGAGATACCTGAGCAAGTTGTGCAGTTTTTCAAAAGGATTCAGCAACCAAATCACGACTAAAATGAACAGGGCCGAGCAGACCATATAAAGAGCTTCGTACATATTGTGTGTGTGATTTTAAAATTGTCTCGTAAGTTTGCGTGACCTGAACAGCATTACAATAACAAGACAGCAAATGCAAATGAAGTGAAGTGAAGTGAAGTGAAGATTTATTTGCCACTCATCTATTACAACAGTGTGATATATAATAAATAACATTTTAGAATAGCAGGAGATCCCAGCAAGCTCATACAAGCTTTTCTAATGAGATCCCCCCATTATATAACATGATAAATCATCCCTAGTCCGGAAACTGTTCTCAAAATGGCTGTCAAAACAAATTCAACAGTGATGAGTAATATCAGGAATGGACTGGAGTTTTTGCACGTAATAGCCGGAAGGCGTTCGCGGATTCGTTAATACGCTGAGATCCTTAAAGCCAAAAGTTTTGTTGTTCAGGGCCGGTTTGTTCGAAAGCATTAAACGTTAACCGAAGTATTATTTTTTTCTTGTTTAAAAATGTTTTTCACCTTTAACGTTTGGTGTAGTTTGAGATTACTACAGTTCAAAACTGGAGGGCAAACAATATAAACTGAAGACCTCACCAAAAAGTTACAAAACGGAAATCAAAATTCTCGCTAACCCTGGGTTAGCTTAAACGGGCTTTGTACAACCCGGCCCTGGCGCCATTTTCGCATTACCGAACACCTGGATAAGGCTAATCTCGTCTTAAATTAGAATCGTTCTACTGTCTACTAGAGATTGTTGTGTAAAGCAAGAATATGGTTTCAAAGGCATTTTTCTTGAATGTTATTTTAGACAGACATGTACAATGTCTACGCATATCGATTGTAGAGGGTTAGCCACGCAATATCTCACAAGAGGACGATCAATTACCGTACCCAGTAATATACACCGTTTATGTTACAATAGCTTCAAAAATTCTCGAACCGCTCATTGGCTAATTTTCATTGTCGACAAGCGGACAGACATATGAATTTATTATTATAAACAACAACAGCACCAACCAATTGACGTCAGTTTTTCATGCTTCTGGCCTGTTATTGACAATGGATTTCGTCATAACAATGTCAATCCACTCGTGGATCCACAGCTACCTGGACAGTTTTATGACGAAATTCACGATCAAAAACAACAATAATAATTTCTTAGCAAAAATTGTGTGCGCAATTTTAAGATCAGAGCAAAGCAGAACTCGATGTATGTCTTGTCGCAATATTCCTTCATGTCTGGAACGTCTCGCCTTATAGAGCAGCCTATTGGCGTCGCCCGCGCTAACGGTGTATACGGTTTGTTTGCCCGCGAACAGGCTCCCGGAGAGGGCGAAAAAAACATTCATTGCGTGCCAACTAAGATATAGCTATATGAAGCCTCCCTTCGTGGTTTAAAAAAATACTCTTAACTTATATTCGACCACTGAGTTACACATGACCTTCGGAAACCAGGGCGCGCGGTTTATTGACGCTGGGACAATGGTGGGGTCATTAACCGAAGAAAAGAGTTTGATTATAATTTGAGACCAGCCGTATTTTCACAATATGCAATTGAAAAACAATTTGTTGAAGGACAGTGTTCAAGTCCGTCAGATGAATCAGGTCGCAATTTTGAACGTGTCCCGGGATTGACCTGGCAATTACAACTACCCTGTCGTGGTGATAATATCAAGGCTCCTCCAGTGAGGTAAAAACTCTGGGTGCGAGTGCGTCTAGATAAAGAAATGATCGGAACATTGATTGGCCCATCCTGTGTTAATGACAATTTGGATGCTTGCTAAACAAAATACACTTAGAGTTACCAAAAGGTTTAGGACAGAAAAAGAAGCATTTTCGAGGGTGTTTATCCGAAAAAATTCAACAAGAGTATATGCCAAGCCTCTCCGCCCGGATACAGGTGCGCAATTGAATTTAATTACTCCTGCTTACATTCGGTAGCATACTTCGCTAGTTCTCCTTCAAGATTTGGAATGACGTCATCCTCTCCTCGGATTGCCACCATGCGCTCTATAGCATCTCTTGCAACGCTATTAAAGTTGTCCAGATTCTCGCGTATGTCCTTAGGTCGTAGCATCTTGGACGCTAAAGCCTTTCGTAATCGGCTCCACTTCTCGCCATCCGTTCTGCATGACAACAATAAAGAACAAAATCCGAGCTAGTGCTGCCAACTCAACAGCGTTCCTTAAGGAGACATTTGTGACGTCCCTCCCTCAGTGCAGTAGCCGAAGTGAGAATGCGTCAAGACTAAAAGTCTCTCGCAAACTAATCACAAAAAATGTTCAAAACGGATTGAACATTTATAATCAGACTATCCTCGATGCAGATGAATAGCGAATTGAATAGCGATTTCGAAAAGAAAAAGTTGTTCCAAAATTTTGTTCCCCCCCCAAAAAAACATTTTTTTCCGAAACATGAAAATTCAACATTTCCGACCATTTGCAAAACGGATTTTGAAACAATTTTGCTCTAATTACTCCTTGATTTACGTTTAAATCATGAAGAAATATGCACATTGGTAGCTATATTTTAACATAGCAACGCCTATAGGAACAGCTGCTTACAGTCCAAAAGTACTTACAAAATGGATTCAATTCAGTATATTTTAATTACACTTTGCAGGAAAGCCATAGAGATATGAACTTATAAGAATTTTGCATCATGGTCCTGAACTTTTTTTCCTGTACCACCTTACACGCCCCTTATACTTGATTAACATATCTATGACCGGTGCCTATTCGGTTATTCAATGGAACATTTATGTCAAAGAAACCTTTCTAGGTATCCCTCTCCCTTCACAAAGCTGCTTTTTTTTTTTCTAAAAAAAATAGTTTTGACTCGAGTATAAGACCACCTTAAAAAGACCAATTTTGATATATTAAAATTCCACAAACTCTGTAGTCATTCACCAGAGCCTCGTACTGAGGTCTATTGTTTTAGGCTGGATTTTAATATATCGAAATTGGTCTATTGCCTTAGCTTGCAAAGTTTTCGGAAAATTTGAAAATTGTTCCATAGCTATCGCGAGCGAACCCGTCAACTAAGAATTCCCGAAGTTCTGCGAGGGAAATATGTGGGAACAGAAATGTTCGGTAAAAAATTTTCCAAAATGTGGAAAAACCTAACGAGAACCACGAGGTTGTCCTCTTCCCCGGATATTCCGGAATAAAAGATGTTCCGATCCACTCCTCACTGGACAAATTTCCGGACATTCAAACAGTTAATTTATTCGTCGTGAAGAGTCATGAAATGTTGGCGGACGCTTTGCCAAGCGACGAATGGCCTTACAAAGACATTTTACAGTATATCTTTGATTAATATAAATAAAGCAAAGCGAACCCAACTAACTACATGTTGGGAAGTTTCTTTTTTATTCTAATTTACTTACAAGCTCGCCAAACCCTCCGGTAGTTTCCTGCTGTTCATGTATTCCCTCTGGGGTTTAAAAAGATCATCAGATCGTACGGGAAATCTTCCATCTCCCTTGAAGACGGCCTCTACATCGCTTGGGTTCCCAAAGAAGACTATCGTTCTTCCCATAACTGTCTTCTTGAATATTGGCCCGTATTTCGCAAAAGCGTCTCGAAGAGCGGCCATTTGCTCATCGAATTTGACTGTTTTCGCAAAGCTGAATGCATCATCGCCAAAATATGGTAAACCCCATGGTCTGGGAATCTCGTCGAAGGAACGAACACCTTCCGGAAGGTCTGTATTGCTTTTTATGAGATACCTGAGAAAGTTCTGCAGTTTTTCAAAAGGATTCAGCAACCAAATCACGACTGAAATGAACAGGGCCGAGCAGACCATATACAGCTGAGTTACATCAGGGGCACCCAACGACCGTTTTCTCTCGAATGCTGTTAGACGCTGTTTTAGGCTATCTGGAGTACTTTTAAAGCTCTGTAGGTTAATTTTAGGTTGCACTAAAAAAATTTTATCTGTTCGGATATTCTAGGGGAAATTGAGTATCCTCGAATTTATTAGGGCTTTTTTGTCCATTTCCCGAAAACCTTAGGTCTTATCGCCTTTCCGAAAATGATAGCTGGCCTTTTTTCGGTACCCAAAACGACATTTTCAACAGTCCGAAAACAACAGACATTAAATTTCTCATATGACGAAAGTTCGAGGTGCCAATTCTCTCAAGAAAATCAGAGGGGATTAAAGGCCTTCCGAACAGATAATTTACCGAAACGATCCGTTGGGTGCCCCTGTTACATCCATATTGTGTCTGTGATTTTAAAATTGTCTCGTAAGTTTGCGTTACCTGAATAGCATTATAATAACAATGCAAATCATCCTTAGACCGGAAACGATTCTCAAAATGGCTGTCAAAACAAATTCAACAGTGATGAGTAATATCAGGAATGGACTGGAGTTTTTGCACGTAACAGCCGGAAGGCGTTCGCGGATTCGTTAATACGCTGAGATCCTTAAAGCCAAAAGTTTTGTTGTTCAGGGCCGGTTTGTTCGAAAGCATTAAACGTTAACCGAAGTATTATTTTTTCTTGTTTAAAAATGTTTTTCACTTTTCACGTTTGGTGTAGTTTGAGATTACTACAGTTCAAAACCGAAGGGCAAACAATATAAACTGAAGACCTCACCAAAAAGTTACAAAACGGAAATCAAAATTCTCGCTAACCCCGGGTTAGCTTAAACGGGCTTTGTACAACCCGGCCCTGGCGCCATTTTCGCATTACCGAACACCTGGATAAGACTAATCTCGTCTTAAATTAGAATCGTTCTACTGTCTACTAGAGATTGTTGTGTAAAGCAAGAATATGGTTTCAAAGGCATTTTTCTTGAATGTTATTTTAGACAGACATGTACAATATCTACGCATATCGATTGTAGAGCGGCTAGCCACGCAATATCTCACAATGAGGACAATCAATTACCGTACCCAGTAATATGCACCATATATATTACAATAGCTTCAAAAATTCTCGAACCGCTCATTGGCTAATTTTCATTGTCGACAAGCGGACAGACATATGAATTTATTATTATAAACAACAACAACAGCACCAACAAATTGACGTCAGTTTTTCATGCTTCTGGCCTGTTATTGACAATGGATTTCGTCATAACAATGTCAATCCACTCGTGGATCCACAGCTACCTGGACAGTTTTTATGACGAAATTCACGATCAAAAACAACAATAATAATTTCTTAGCAAAAATTGTGTGCGCAATTTTAAGATCAGAGCAAAACAGAACTCGACGTATGTCTTGTCGCAATATTCCTTCATGTATGGAACGTCTCGCCTTATAGAGTAGCCTATTGGCGTCGCCCGCGCTAACGGTGTATTGCTTGTTTGCCTGCGAACAGGCTCCCGGAGAGGGCGAAAAAAACATTCATTGTGTGCCAACTAAGGGTCCGGACGCACTGGACTGACAAAATTTGTTTGGCCCTTCCAAAAATCTCGACAAAATTTGTCTCTGCCAAATTTTTAATTTGTCAAGTGTGGGCGAACTGAATCACAGCAAAATATTTGTAAACCACAAGAGTCAATCACATGGAAATTAACACCATCGCTTGCGCGCTTTCAATTTGATTACATGTAGTCGTGAAACTTGCTCTTGTACTTGTACGCGGCTGACTCGGGCGGACCTGGAGATGCAGCTGGAACGTTAACGTAGACTTGGGAACCGTAACAGTTGTACTGTGCGAACGGATCGTCATGGAGCATACCGAAGTACGAATCTTCCATGTTTATTGTTGATTGCCGCACAAATATAAATTTAATTTTGGCGGACTTCGGACTGAAATACTCCGACTAAAAGTAGAGATCAAATTTTCTTGATTGACATTTTCCTTCAAATCATGGCCTGTAAATTGACAAATCTGTCAGATTTCACGCCTGACAAAAATTTGTCCTGCTCCGAGGCAGGACGACGGTGTCTCTGAAGTTTGGTAAGCCTTGGCAAAATTTGGTAGGTCTAAAAATCACCGGACGCACTTGTCTCAGGGAATTGATGACAGATTTTTTCGTAAAATAAACAAAAATTTGCCCAGTGCGTCCGGGCCCTAAGATATAGCTATATGAGGCCTCCCGGTCGAGACGGTTTTGTTTTGTCTGGTAGCTTCAGTTCCGTTCATCACGCAATCGTTGCTGCATGCCAAACGAAGCTATATAGCGTCACTAATCATTTTAGCATCCAGCCTCAAAACGTTTTTACAGGGTCGCAATTTCAAAAAAGATGGTATCTTCAAATTGATGAGACGTTAGCTGACAAAATATGGCAAAATATACTGAAAACTGTCATGTTACTAAAACAATGTTGACACTTGATGCCGTGCACTAGTTGATTTGCCCTTCAGTGTCAATCTCAGTGGTCACTCGAGCCGTTCGCACCTGGATTCATTGAAGTGAATTTGACGGAATTCTTTCTCTTCCCACAAAATGAACGACGCGCTAACCCTGGTCTGTTCAGCGCTACTGATCTCAATCGTAGTTTGGTTGTTAAATCCTCTTGCAAAACTACACACCTTACTGAGCTATCTCTTGCGTGGAGACACAGGCTCGCATATTGCAAATCATTCGGAAGAAGTTCGCTCGTTCGAGGAGATGCCTGGTCCGAAGGGATTGCCATTTTTCGGCGACTTGATTAACTACGTAAGGAAAACCAAGTTTAAACCACAGATGGCAATGCTCCAAACGTCCTTCGAGAAATACGGGTCGATATTCAAGACGACAATTATGGGAACAACGATTGTTTCTATTCAAGATCCCAGGAATGTAGAAATCGTCTTTAAGGCCGACGGCAAGTATCCCGTGCGACCTGGGGAAGTCGTCAAAATAGGCGAATGGTGGAGGAAAAGCAGAAACCTTCCGAAAAATGTGGCGGCACTGTAAGTACAAACAAAATGAGCTGGCGTTGTATTTTCATCGAGGTATAGATGACATCAAGAAAGTTTAAGAATTGTTTAGGATGATCTTAAACTGTACCGAGTTCAGGAAAAGGATGAGAAATCACGCACTAGTTAATGAAGGATTAACAGGGAAAACGATGTCTTTTTGTCGTTCTTTTCCTCACTTAACTTAATTTTAACACTTTCATTTAATTATATAAAACGTCACAAACCCCTCTCTGAAGGCAAGAACAAGAAGTCGACGTAGCAACGTAGGAATTCATGGCTTAATATCTGTTTTGAACGAGGCCTGTCAGATCTCTGTTACAGGCAATTAAAACGAAAGAAAGTGTTACAACGGAGAGAAGAAAATGAACAAGACATTTTTGCAAATGTTACCTCTATTACATCTACATAAACTTTATGTCAAGAGAATATTTCTGAATATATTGAGGTGTATGTGCCCATTTGGGTTGTCACGCGATTCTTATCCTTGATAGTTGCGTGAGGAATGGATTAAGAAGAAGTCGCAGGTTAATATTTACAACTTTTTCTCTTAGAAGAGAAAAGTTCAGAACTCTATTGCCACATTTGGGCTATCGACTGGTCATGAGATTAGGCGTAAGACAACTCTCTGATTTCTGACATCATTCGTTAAGTTTGTAGTCTCCTCCGCAGCCGTTATTAGGGTCGTCACGCAACGCTTCTCCCCCACCAATGAGATGCACTTTGTTTCGCTTCACTTTGCTTCACTTTACTTCACGTAATAGGCACAGTTCTCGAACTGTAATTTATCAAATGTATTTCAATATAAAGGGTCTCCAACAAGATCTCCATACAACTGTACAATAATATAATACGGATGGACATTAATATCGCGGAATTGCTTAATCTTGTTTACTTGGTGGAGGAGAAGCGTTGCGTGCGTTGCGTGGCGACCCTAATAACGGTTGCGGAGAAGACTATTAAGCTTGGGGTGACTACAATCCTCGTCAAACACTCTGTTTACTTTATTGTATTTTATTTCATCTCATTTCATTTCACTTCATTTCACTTCATTTCACTTCATTTCGCTTCATTTCGCTTCATTTCGCTTCATTTCGCTTCATTTCGCTTCATTTCGCTTCATTTCACTTCATTTCACTTCATTTCATTTTATTTTATTTCATTTTATGACAGACAGGGGGAAGACTGGAGCCGAGTACGCCGAGCCTTGGCGTCCAAGATGCTTCGACCCAAAGAAATCCGTGAAAACCTCGACAACTTTAATGGGGTCACCAGGGATACTATAGAGCATTTGCTGGCAATAAGGGGAGACGATGGTGTGATTCCAGATCTCGAGAATGAACTTGCAAAGTATGCTTTCGAATGTAAGTTTGATAGCAAGGGTGATTTTGTGACTTTCTTTTACTTCTTGATCTAGCTTCTTTAATTACATCCTTTTTTATAATAAGAATATTGTTTTGCGGCCCAGACTAAATATTCTTACTTTTCCTGCCGATTTTAGGCTGAGGATACTCTTGTGAATATTCCTAGATTATAGAGTATGACATTTCCATGTTGTTGACTTTGATGACGTTGAAGCAATTTTGGAGCCAGACTACAGACAATAAAGCATGATGTGAGAAGTATCACTTTTTTGCAGAAATGTTATTAGGATCGAACGTACGGCTAGTGCTCTTTTTGTTGTCTTCTGGCTTGTTTTGCTCTTCGAATTTATAGTATGATTTAGTTAAAAACATATAATTGTATTGTATTTACAAATCTCAACACTCAAAATTACATTCATTTCAAAATCTCAGCCTCATGTTTATTCTTAAAATAATCTTAAAATTCCGCAATTTTCAGCCTCGATATTCTTTTACGATATACTCTTGCAAAAGAAAAGAGTTTATTAGATACACTTCGTTTCACTTCACTTTACTTCACGTAATAGGCACAGTTCTCGAACTGTAATTTATCAAATGCATTTCAATATAAAGGGTCTCCAACAAGATCTCCATACAGCTGTAAAATAATATAATACGGGTGGACATTAATATCGCGAAATTGCTTGATCTTGTTTACTTGATTGTTGATTGTGATTCCGGGGGGACGGGGTGCTTCTTATAATGGCCTATAGGGGGAGGTTCCGTCCGAAAGGGTATCGTTTTCAGGCTCCAGTTATATAAAAGGGCAAGGATTTCACAAGTAGAGGTACAGGGGTAAGGACATCTGTAGCGATAGACTATCTGTCATTCGATTATTTTAAAGGGCCTTTAATTAAGATATTTCGAACAGACGTACCTTATGGCTGTATCATTTCATTTATTATGCATTGCATGAAAATGACAAAAAGACTGAAATTTATGGCGACCAATTCATACAATGTAGTACGGGCCAGTTATGAAAGTATGTGAGAGAGGTACCTTTTGCGAATTTAAGTTACATACGAAAGGGGGGAACCTTTTCTGCCAAAATGATATACAAAACGGTAAGGGGTTGGAACTCGGGATGAAGCATCCCCCAAAAAACCTTCTAGAGTACTCACCCCTCCCGCCCCCCCCCCCCCCCCGCCCCCCGCTCCGCCGCCCGACCTGCGATTCTGAAGTTTCCTTTCTTGTTTCTTTTTCAGCTGTTGGCACCATGGCGTTTGATGTGAGAATTGGTCTTTACGATGACCCACCAAACAAGGAAACAGTCAAAATGATTGAGGCAACTAAAGAATCTTTTCGACTTTTGGGAGTGTTGTGCAGAGGTTTGGAAAACCTGTTGTTTGCGTTCGTGACAACTCCTAACTACAGAAAATATTGTAAAAACCAGGACATTGCAATAGAGATTGGCCAAAGGATCGTGGATGACAAGGTTTCAGAATTGAAGAAAATGGCAGAGGAAGGTGAAGAATTTACTAAGGATGGAGGTAAGGATTGTACAACTCATTGTGAGTTGAATTTGACGGAACGTTTCCACTAACACGCCTTAGTGTACTTTTATTAGCAACGTCTGGCGCATTTTCTTCACCTCTTACAAAGGGGCGATGATATTTTTGTTTTCGGTTGGCATGATGATGCAGACGATTGCCTGCAGGTCAGGCGGTTTGGAAAAAGAAGACTGAAGGACAAAGGGAAAGAAAGAACCCCCTTCCGTGATTTTCGAGAGCGCCCTTATGTATTTGCACTGAACTTTGTTGTTTATTAGTGTGCCAAGATGAGGAATTTACATTCGACAGAGGGAGATAAAAAGAAGAGACATGCAAACACTAGGGAACCATGGTTGTCCAGTCTCGCGCTACCTTTTAAGCCTTGTTGGCTAGCAGCTAGGAGCATGACACATTAAAATTAAAATTATATATATTTATCAGAATGTAAATATCATTACGATTCCGAATCGGGACTAAATCAACTCTTTCCCTATATTTGGCGGATGCACGAAAATTTTCTTTTTGACATAGCTTGAACGTTTTGACTAAATAGCATATTCATGTGTTGTAGCTGTACCTCTACTGACGTACCTCATCATGAAAGGCGAACTTACACCACAGGAGATTAACATGAATTCTATTTCGATGTTTAGAGCAGGAGTAGACACGGTGAGGAGTCTGTGAATGAAGAAAGATTTAGAACAGTGTTCGATACTGTCTTGTTCATGATGATAAATGCGAATGCAGCCATAACACTACTGGAAAAAAGACCTGGAAAGAATTTTCAGGCTTTGAACGGGATTAGAACCCACGACCTTTGCGATACCGGTGCAATGCTCTCCCAAATGAGCTATCAAAGCTACATGAGAGCGGTCGTGTGTGGGTTGGCCCTTTATTCCAGCGGTGTTATGGCTGCATTCGCATCTATCATTATATCTACAGTTAATTGCTACTGTTGGACATCTATTACTATGGAATTTACATACTTGAGCCGAGTATTACGTCCACTGAACATAAAGGGCCAAAATTAACCCACACACGACCGCTCTCATGTGGCTTTGATAGCTCAGTTGGAAGAGCATTGCACCGGTATCGCAAAGCTCGTGGGTTCGACTGAATCCCGTTCAAAGCCCGAAAATATTTTCAGGTCTTTTTTTCCAATAGTTTTATGGTTGCATTTGCATCTATCACCATGTCTACATTTAACTGCTACTGTTGGACATCTATTACTTTCTTGTTCGTAAAACGCAAATGGTACAAGACAAAGAAACCAGGCCTCCGGTATTCCAAAAAGGGTTTTATCTTGCGTTAAAATTTCATCATGTTTTAGAGGAAGTTTGTGAAATTTGAGACTTAAAATGGTGAAATTGCTGTTTTTCATCGAAGAGCGGAGGCAAAATTCCCCCTTTCAAGATTTGGAAATTTGGTTATTAGCGGTTACTACACCAACGTATAGCTACGGGCTTGATATAGATTTGAAGGAGGTTACTGTTCCGCAATTTTAGCGTCTGCATTTTTTAGTTCTTATGATTCCATATACTACTGGATGGGATGCTATAGAACACCTACCCGTGCGTCTTCTTCACTTTATCGGTCAATATGGCGATTTCTGAGGCGCTTAACTTGAGCTATCCACGTTAGCAGAATCTACACCCTCCTGGAATTTGCGAAGCCAGGAGTGATCTAAGATTCCTTGACAGGCATTACCTCGGGAGCAATGGCTAACTGAATAAAAATCTACCTTATCTTTCATTCTCTCTTGACTACACTCAATATTAAAACTTACGCAGTAAACATGACAACTATGACATACGAACCTATTTGTTCGACGTGACATTTGAATACTCGGTGTACTTAGGTTACAAGGCAAGCAATTTCTTCATGGCAAGCTTTGTCACAGTGGTCATCTTGGAGGGACCAATATCTGTTTGATCTAACAACTTTCTTAACGTCGGACTTTTATTCCCACAGACATCCGGCGGACTGCTTTGGCTACTTTACGATTTGGCGTGTAATGCAAAGGCGCAGGAGAAGTTGTATGATGAAGTGGTCTCCCTCATTGGGCCTCATGGAGATTTTACCCCAGAGAGCTTTGCAAAGTTGACTTACGGGAAGGCTTGTCTCAAAGAGAGCATGCGGTAACGAAAGAATTCCATTGTTTCTTCTTATATTAGCAGATTCAAGCCTGACTTGCCCACCTCATTTACCAATCATCCACCAATTCATCTCGTGACCCTGGGTTTTGGGAGGGTCATTGACTAAGCTACCTCAGACAATTGAGCTTCCAAATCAACGGCCTTTTCTCCAATTGGCCATTTCAGAGTTGCCAGCTGCGAAACCATTCATATGAAAATGTTTGCCACCTACAGGTTCATTTTCAGGCAAATCATACTCATCTTCAGATGAAAGGTTTGGCATGATGACTCGTTTTGAAACAGAGGCGCAAGGTAACTCAGAAATGGCCTATTCAAATCTCCTGGACTTTATTCTGCATAAATTCTGTGAGAAGTTGGTCTAGTAATAACAGGTTTCACATCTTTAAAATTTGGGTGGGAGAAAAAAGTATACACCTTGACCTTTGTTTATGGAGGTTATAGCTTTCATTCTAGTGAGTATCATTATTGTCAATTGAAAGGAAAATCATCATTATCGCTATCATCAGACATCATTGCTTTCGTTGTCGTTAATGTTATTTGTATTTTTAACTCTCAGATTGCATCCTGGTGCCTTTGCTTGGGGACGCGTTCTGACGCAAGAAGTGGTTCTATCCGGTTACAAAGTTCCTCCCGGAGTGAGTAAAACTGAGGCACAATCGCATTCAGTTGAAGGTCTACGAGCTTGTCTACTTTTAGTTTCCTTCACACTTTTTTTTCATCTTTACTGCCTTCTTTTTGGCCCGTCTGTCTTTCTGTCTGTCTGTCTGTCTGTGTGTTTGTTTGACAGTACTGCGCCTTTCGTCTGTTTAATGCTGTCTGTGTCTCTGATTCTGTGTCTACCTGTCTGTCTGCCATGTCTGTCTGTTTTCCATCAATTCTCTACTGATGCTTATATATGGCTTTTATTTTGGCAAGTAGAGTGGTGGTCTGTGTTATAAAACGGGGCAATACTTCAAGGGCAAACCTCAACCGTTTCATTTATTTAAATAACAAATGATAAAGAGGGATGAAAAGACAAGGATGAACTTCTCGACCATCCTATGTAAAGAGCCACAACAGATTTAATAATTAGCTGATGTTTCTCTTGTTTAGCTAAGGCCAGGTTTAGCATGGAGGAAGTACCCGGGGGTCTATATGTCCACTTACAAAAAAGAATGAGGAGTAAAAGAGACTCCCATATAGGTTTTATTCCAAGGGTTATCCTAGCCTATTCCAGGCTCTCGGTCAGTGGCGACGATTGAAAAAGCGGGCGGACAATCAGACCCCGCTCGTCCCCACTGACCGAGAGCCTGAAACAGGGTACGGTAATCCCTGCAGAGGTGTTTTTAGAGTCTAGAGATGGTATCAGTTTTTCCGCTGATACTGTTACCACGCTGGATATTTTCGTGTACGATGAAAATGCGTGTAAAGCAGATTGGATTGTTCACAGGGCTCTCCTCCTGGGAATTTCAAAATCGACAAGGATTTAAAATAGCTGCAGACGGACAACCTTGGGAATATGGCCTGTCTTACCCTTTATCTCCTCTTTCCACTTGTATTATACAGTCTTCTTGATTTACTTCATTCGTTCGCTAAATTTAAATAAATTCTGAAATTAGACTTGTCCAACATCTTTATTTTCAGACCATCGTTAGGTATTCCAATTACCTTGCGGGACGTTCAGAGAAGTTGTTTAAGTTCCCCTTGGAGTTCAAACCTGAACGTTGGTTGAATGATGACTTGGGAAAAATCCATCCATTTGCCATTTTACCATTTGGAGTCGGCGCTCGCATGTGCATCGGTACGTTATATTTTTTCACCAAAATGCATCGATATTTGATTTAGATCAAGAAAAAACTCCATCCTGCTTTGGATTTCAGTAAGTATACATGCTCCGTCTCACGAGATCACCCTTGGAAACATTCGATATACGCTCTGTAAATCAAGTCCCACTCTCGACCATAACTTTCTACATGCACTTTTGGGTTGAGATTTGCTTTTCTGTGTAACTTAAGCTTTTTTTAGGGGCTTCATTTTAGAGGACATTGAGGGTTTCTGAACACCGCAGTACCGTACAAAAATTCAGCAAATCGCCAAATACCGCAACACTTCAATACCAAGTCGAAACTTAGATGTCACACCGAAACCACTACTCTGTATGTCAAGTTTAGAACAAATAACACAGAAAAAACAAGTAGGAATTTGTTTATAAACGTTAAGTCAGGTAATTTTTGATTTAGACAAAACAAACAAACATCCATTGGCGTGTTGGCTAATAATTAACAAAATATAACTTACCCTTTCCCGATTGGAAACTTGATAAGGCTCGGAAAACGTAGGAGGACTTAGAGGATAATTTTTAATATCGTCAATAATGCTAAAAAAACGCATCCCGCAGGTTCGGATAAATACTGCAATTTTGCAATTCGAGATTGAAATTACCGAAATACCGCAAGAAAAATTGTCCAATACCGCAAACTCCAATGTAATTTTACAATCTACATCACAAGAGCCCGTCATAAAGTTTTTAGATGGCGATTGCTTGTGTTCCGCTGGTTTTGATTTTGTTGTTTTTCTTGTACACTGTTTCACAGGGCGTCGCATTGCCGAAACCGAAATCTACCTTCTGGCTACAAAGGTAAGGTAGTTCTCTGCATGGCTCCCTTAAAGTTGTAGGAGCGTCGTGATAGAAACCAAACTTACGACAACATAAGGCTATTGCAACTTAAAAAAGCTTGAAAAAATATTTTTATTTTTGCTGTGGATCTGGTGATCCTTTCCGTGAAAGGTCAGTTTTGTGTGATCATTCCAAGCGTAGAGCAAACCCAACACACCGTACTAAATAAATTTCGCGAGAACCTCTTGACACTGTGAGTGATTCTACTTTATAAACAATGCAAATGAATATGTGAAGGACCAAATCTGATCATTCATGTCTTTCCTTTATGAACCATATTATTACGGTATTAGCTGTTATGTGATAAGGGTGATAATCTCAACCTTAATCTGTGTCGTGCTTTTCAGTTGGTGCAGCGTTTCCGTTTGGAATACCACGAGGACCCTGTAGAGATGGAGTTCAGATTACTCGCTGTTCCTGACAGGCCGCTGAAAATAAAATTGATTGATCGCGAGTAATTATGATTACCTAAGTTAGCGAGGACAGCTGGCCTCTCGATGACAAAGGAACGTCTTTTTAGGGAAGTGGTCAAAACTATTATACATATAAGGGACCCACTAAAATAACTTGAGACTACCGTCTCTTTCTATAGCCCCCTACCCTTATCCAGATACCAAGGATTTCTTTTATAGCCCCTCCCCCCCCTTATCCCTTAACCTATGGTCTCTTGCTTAACCCCCCCCCCCCGCCCCCCCCCCCCCACCCCTACTACACACACAAAAAGAAACGCACAGAGAGAAACTGTGTGCCGGGTTGCGTACACTATGGTCACATTATTGTTCCTTTAATCGACCTTACAATATACAATCATCTCTGGTTTGCATACCTTTAAAAATTAGAAATAAACCTTGTGGATATTTGAAAACAAGTTCAACAATCATGTTAAAGATTTTTTAATGACGAAACACAAAAAATCACCACATTGTTTTGCGCTCAAGTACATGGCGTCCCTTTAATGAATGCCTGCTTACGCGAAGCACATTAACTCTGAACATAAACATAAACTGTGGACTACCGTAATAGTAATTAACCAGCTTTCATATTGCTAAAAACTATCGACGCACAAACCACAGAATTGAGTGGCACTCTCTTCAATGCGTAACCTAGAGTAGCTAGGAAACTTTCTGTAACCGTTTTGTCTGTAGAGCTAAGACGCTAGCCTACTAACTTTTAAAAACACTTCTGAACAAGTTTACGAGCTTTATGACGCTAAAATCTCAAAAAAAAGTGAAAAATTATTCCCGCAAAAGTCGGTGGTTCACAAATCAGGCACAGGTAAATGCATATTTCACGGATCATGAAAAAAATCAAAAACCAGTTTCCCGAGGACGGAAAAGTGTAGATAAGATATTTTCACGAATCACGGAAAAAATAAATCCTAATTCACGTTTCACGCAAAGCAAAAATGCCCATTCACGCGTCACGAAAAAAGTATAGGGGACCCTCTGTCGACAATTACCGATAATTACAATTTATTCGCCACGTAAAAGTAAGTTTACGCGCAAGTCTATTGACTGTTTTGCGTGTTGTATTTACTACTAGTGTTCGGCTTGACTCAGGCAAGACCATGGTTTTGATCCTCCATGTGGATCTCATCAGTTGCTGGTATTTCTCTGTACGTCTGAAGTTAAAGCCTTACACGACTTCTACGGTTCGTGACATTTGTACATTTGCCATTCTCTGTTCGGTCCCTCGCCCTTTTTGTTGCTTCACTTGTATCTATGAAGGGATCTTCATGATGTGTTATAAGGAGGAATTTTAAGTATAGTTGAGCCGTGACTTTTTAGAGGTCATAGGTCTGCATGATTTCTGATGTTATCTGCATAGTTTGACGCCTCTGTAATTTGTCATGTGTTTGTGCATTTTTTGGGCTCATTTCTATTGCAAGATATGTTTTTATGTCTTATGTTGAACTAAGCCGAACAATGACATACAACACGCAAAACAGTCAATACCCGGGTCCCTGAGGTTTTTCTTGATTATTCTCTCTTCTTGATTTTCTCCACATGAGAGAGCCGAAAGAAAGCCTGAGAGAGCCACGAAGTAGCCTGCGAGCAGGCTCAGTTGGAGCACAAGTGCGCGCGGCGTAGCCGCGAGCGCGAAATCGAGCGGTGAAGCCGGGAGACCAGTAGCCTGCGAATTGCTGGTTTTCAGTGTCACGCAATTCAAAATAGATCAAAATAAAAATCAAAGCAGGTCAATAGATAAAGTCCAGAATTTGGGAAATGAAAGAAGGTAAATATACAAAGACTCTCGCCAAAATTCTGGTCACAGTAATTTTTCTTATGCGAGATACGTGGAGAAATTTTTTACCCAAATTTATAGAGATTTGTAAGGAGACGCCATGCTGGTGCCCATCCGTATGGGCACCAACATGGCGGCCGGAAACCAACAGAAACATCTGTCACTGAGTTTTGCTACAAAAGCGTGAATTTATCCCTCGAGGAACTCAAAAACATTAAAATAATACTTTTCCTAAGACATGAACTGTTCAGATAGCCAAGTTCCCCGAAATAAGTCACTTTTTTAACCATCATGACAGCTCCCTAGGCCGTCATGTAAATGCCGCGTCACGCAAAAGCTTAGAAATTCAAGTGTAGTGTATCACAAAACCAAGAACCCATTCGAAGCGAAAATTTGTATGAATATTAGTCCTCAGCTGCTCTTAAACATCATTAAAAGAAAATCTCAGGAAGATCAATAGTTTTATAGTTCGAATTTTAGTGACGTCATGTGAAAACCAGCTATAGCGGCTCCCGGTGAGCCCGAACGAAACGAGGGAGTCTGCTCCTGGTATCATGATATGACTGGTTAAATCGCTGATTGTTGACATCTTTGAGATGAATATTTGACAGATCTTTGTAAAATTATACGACTCCAACGGTTCGTTACAATAGTGCATTTGCCGTTGTCTTTTAAGTTTCGGTCTCTCGACCTCTCGTTATTTTACAAGTGATTCTGAAGGGTACTTTGTGCTCTGTTACGAGGAGGAATTTTAAGTAGAAGCTAGTGGAGTGGAGCCGTTTGGCTGTGTTATAGCAATTTATTTAGAGGTCAAAGGCATGGTTTCCGGACTTTCCGCTGTTATCTCCTTGTCGCTTCGCAGAGTTTGACACCTCTATCATGGGCTTATTATTTCCTTAGGCTCATTTCAGTATTGCAAAATATGTTTTAAGCTCTCTAAGTATTGGCTCTGGAGGGACAAAGTGTTTGAAATATTCCGTGAACATGTTGCTTACTTACACTCTATATTATGACGCCCGGCCTGGCTATTTGATTAACTCGATTAGAACTGTTTGCAAGTACCGAGAATGTAGCTTCTTGACGGGTCTAATTACCTCATTGACTGATTTGTTACAGGCTTATCACCAAGGGTGGATAGGCACATCAAAAACAAAGCCTACAGGCTCCCCTGTCCCCGCCCCGATTTGGTCTCAGAATTCTTCTGTTTCGCGCTCGCCGAAATCTTTTTCCGTCCTCGCCGGGAGCCTGTTCGAAGGCTATGAGACGAGAAAGTGAGCCTGCTCTGATCTCTGCAATTTTTTTTTATTATTTCCAGCCCGGAAACCGCAGAAAAGAATAAAGTCAATTGATTTTCACCGGAAGTATGAGCTTTGGCAGCTCAGATTTCTCGGGAAAATTGTAAATCTTTTTCATAACAACATGTAGGCGCGATATCCGTTGTTGATAAAGTTTTGCCGAAGAAAAAGTGTCAAAGTTTATGTCTATTAAGGACACACACTTTGATTCCAAGTGATCTTGCTTTGGCAATCTGGTCTTTGGCGATGCTGGTAAACGGGCAAACGCCTTTATGTTGTTTCGTTGCCCGCTTACAATCACATACGTTTGTAATATTTAACTCTTCCCATATGCAGTCGGCAACACGACAAGTACGTCTTGATTCATTAACATACTTTCAACTGCTATTTCCTGCTCCCTCTTTAGTTTGAAATTTAACCAGAAATAGACTGGACCTTTGTTAAAACATCAATAATATGCGTACTCAACTCTTCCTCTGACTCCAAATGTGGACGACTTGTTTTTTATTGTGCGGTAAATTACCGACTCCATGGGGATTTAATCGCTCCTCATCAAACATGGTAGATTGACAGTTTTCTCGCCTTTCCCGCTTTTCGACCAATGGTATTTCACTTCGCTTTGCTCTCCGAATTCTTCTGTTTCGCGCTCGCCGGAATTTTTTTCCGTCCTCGCCGGGAGCCTGTTCGCAGGCTACTTCACTAGACTCCTTCCCGCCGGATCACTTTGCTTATCGACGCTCGCGCTTGTGACTTAAAGGTGAGCCTGCTCGCAAGCTAGCTGTGAAACTTCGCGGCTCTTTTGCAGCTCTCTCATGTGGAGAAACATCAAGAAAAACCTCTGGGACCAGGGTAAACCGTCAACAGACTTCATCGTAAACAGCTACATTTGAATCATGTGGTGCCAGAACGACCAAAAGGGGGAATAAACCTATACATCGAGCTCGAGAAACATAAGCTCGATCAGATAGCTGTAAGAAACCAAAGAATGTCTTTTGAGAAACGTATAGCTTTCTCGAAGTAAAGGTACGGTGTCTCCGAGGAAAAACGTACGCAAATCGGATATCCGTGATAAGAATCAATTGCAACATACTACTTGCAAAGTGTTCTAATCAAACAGTCAGGCCTGGCATCACAATATAGAATGCAAGTAAGCAACATGTTCACGGTAAATTTCATATTTTGTCCCTGGAAAGCAAATACTTGTATCTTGCAATAGAAACGAGCCAAAACAATGGTATGCATAAACACATGGCAAATTACAGAGGTGTCAAACTCGACGAAGTCACATGCAGATAACAAAGGAAATCATGCAGACCTATGAATTCTAAAAAATTGCCATAGCACGGTCTAACGGCTCAACTCGACTTAAAATTCCTCCTTTTAACACAACATGAAATGCCCTTCATAAACACGAGTGAAGCGAAAAAAAAAAGGTCGAGTGACCGAACAGAGAACGGCAAATGTTGTTTCGCACCACGGATCAGGGTACTACTCGAATTGAAGACACACCAGGAAAATAAAGTCCACGGGATCTACCAGTTGTTTTGAACTAATTTAATCAGCACAAGCTAGCTAGTCAACTGAAAGCAAAGGCATACATGTGGGTTGACTATAGCAATTCTAAAAAATCGGATCTAACCTAAAAACGAAACAGCAAAAAACATTCTCCACCATATTGTCAATATACTCACAATTCTGTAAGGCGTAATCCCGTTTAAGACGCGTTATTTTCCTATTTTTGTACAAAGAGCACAAACACACTGTTTTCGATAAAAGGATTACTTTCTACTGATCTCTTGATATCCTACTCGTACCAATCCACGAACGAGAGCCATAATCCGATTGGCTACTAAAGCAAAAATGGCGGGAATCTCGCGTGTTCGGTTTTATCACTAAGAAAACAAACATAATGTCTAAAAATAAACAAAACTCTCAACGAAGTGCAAAACACTCGGCCCCAGTGCGGAAATTAGAGCCCTAATTGAGCAACGATCAATATAAGCACGAAGTTCAATTCGACTATATCTTATAAGCTAACAGTTCAGCGTTCTCCAGTAATATATAGTCTTTATTGTTCCTCTCCACTAAGCTCTTGTTTTGTGGCAATAACGCACAGCTTGTGGATCGGGCGGTCGTACTCGCCATTCCGAGTCCTAATGCGTACCTTCCTGACCAATCCATCCTTGCCCGGGTAGGTGTTGGTGATCAACGCCATCTCCCACTGTGATCTCTTACGGTTTGGGTTGAGCTCCAGGACCAAATCGCCAATTTTGACATTCTCTCTCTTCTGAAACCGCTTGTTCCGCGGCAGCAGTGTCGGCGCAAAGTACTTTATCCAACAAGTCCAAAATTCGCCAGCTCTGTTTTGGACACTCCTCAGTAAATGCCTGGGATTAACTCTGATTTCTTGCTCGGGTTGGGGAGGAGGATTGTGTTGTCCGATCAGGATGTCGTTCGGCGTAATTGGTGGTTCTTCCCAGACGTCCTCGGAACTTGGGTAGAGGGGCCGGCTGTTGATCATGTAGGTAGTTTCAGCCAGGAACGTCCTCCACTGTTCTTCAGTAAACGCCTGGTTCTTGCACACACTGTTGAGGGCTTGTCTGACGGACTTGATTAGCGACTCGACAATTCCGTTTTGGTGACTTGCATGTGGGGTGTTCCACTGCCACTCGAAATTGCAGGCAAATTCCTCTGAAACGGTGCTTTGTATCTTGGGAATGTCCCAGCCTTGCATCACCTCCCTCAAGTATTCCTGTGCTCCAACAAAGTTCGAGCCACAGTCCGACCAGCACACGTTTGGGTGGCCGCGTAGGCACGCGAATCGACGGAAGGCCATTAGGAAGGCTTCAGTTGTTTTGTGTGTTACAAGCTCCAGGTGAATTGCTCTGGTTGTTGTGCAGGTAAAGATAACGACTTGTGCTTCTTGGAGTGTTCTCCGGTTCAATCGGATCTGCAGTGGTCCGAACATATCCATGGCTGTGTTCGAAAATGGGGGAAATCCGGCTGCTACTCGCAAACTTGGTACTTGGCCCATTAACTGATCGAGGGGTTTTCTGCGCAGTTTCCGGCAGATGACGCACTTGCTTACAACGGCCTTGGCCATTTTCCTGAGCCCGATAATCCAAAATTTTCGCCTTGCTTCATGCATCAGGCTCTTGTAGCCGCAGTGTCCTCGTTTCCGGTGTAGGTGACGCAAGAGGAGGATCGCCAGTTGATGGTCTCTGGGCAACACGGTAGGGTTTCTCATGTCTTTCGGGAGGATTCTGGCATTTTCAAGACGGCCATGAGCTCTGATTAGTCCTTCCTCGTCAGTTTTGGCGATTAACTTCTCGTCGAGGCGTGGTATGTCTATTGGAAGCTGACTCCATTTTAACAGCTGTAATTCTGAGTGCTTGAGTTCTTGAACTGTCAGGAAGCTTTTTGGTACAGCTCTGCGTCTTGTAGCTTCAACAAAACGATGCACGTAAGCCAGGACTCTGCGGATCTTTGTGAATGTCGAGCATCTTTGCAGCAGGTAGCTAAAGATAGGATTGTTCTCCTTTCCTTCAGGAATGGAGATGGCGTGGAACTCTCTTGTTTTATCGTCTCTTTTGTCAACTTGCATCTGCTTCGTGGTAGTCTTCATTTCTTTCAAAGTGTCTACTCGTTCCTGGTGAGGACTCTGCTCATCGTCTTGAAATTGAGGCCATTCGGTTTCCGGCAACCTTAGAAACGGCGGTCCTGCCATCCAGCTTTCGAGGTCACTGGCCGCAATTCCTCTAGTGAGGGCATCTGCTGAGTTGTACTTGGACTTGATATAGCGGAATTGTTCTGATCCCACTGTTTCTTGAATTTCTGCAACTCGAACTGATACAAATGGTCTGAATTCCCGAGGTGGGGTCTTGATCCACGATAGGACAGTTTGAGAGTCTATCCAGAAGGTCTTGTCGTAATCCTTGAAATTAACAAAGGCCAGTGCCTCTTGGCATGTTCTGTAAATCCTTGTGAGTGCTAGGCACCCCAAGAATTCAAGTCGAGGGATCGTTTTCTGTTTCAGCGGTGCAACAAAGGGCTTGACAATCACGGGGACGCACTGATGGTTTCCATCGTGTAACTTCCAGCGGAGGAAAATAGTAGCGCCATACCCCAGTTCTCCTCCATCCGCAAAGCCATGTACTTGAGGTGGACCGATTGCCTCTGTTGGTTTCAGTTTACGGTCAAATTTAAAGGTAAGAAGTCGATTTATGATTTCTTCACTCTCCTTCCACTTTTGCTGTGTTGCCTCTGGGATGATGTCGTCCCAGCCGTATCCAGCACTCCATAGCTCTTGCAGGTCAATTCGGAATTTAAGCGTCACTGGTGCGACGAGGCCAATAGGATCCCACACCTGGGCTAGGAGGGCGAGGCAGGTTCTCTTCGTGAAGTCTTTATTCTGTCTCACAACGGAATCCTTCTTTAGAGAAAATGTGTCTTCTTGCTTGTCCCACTTGTGACCAAGCAAATCTGTATAGCGCTCATCCTTGGTTTGGTCGACTTCTGGCCTGTTCGAGTGCCAAGCCTTAATCTGAAATTGACCCTTTCCAAGCACCTGGTCAATTGTAGTGGTGACATGCTTGGCTTCAACAGTGGTTGACCTGGATCCACCAATGTCATCAACGTAGGTTCGTTCCTGGAGCTCTTTTGCTGCTTCGGGAAACTCATCTTGTGACACTTTGGCCAGGATGTTGATGGCATTCGAAGCAATGTCCGGAGCTGGCTTGTCACCAAAGTTTAGTCGGAGCCACTGGTACACGGTGGGAAGATCATGCTGATTCTTTCTCCACAGGAATCTATGGAAAACCTGATCATCTGGGTGTACCAGCACCTGGTTAAACATCTTGCGGATATCTCCAGAGTACCCAACTTCATCCCAGCGCCATGCTGTCAAAACGTTGGGCAGGCTGTTGATGTAATTTGGTCCCTTCTCTAAATGATCATTCAAGGAGAGACCATCGTGACCTTTGGAAGAAGAATCAAACACAAGTCTGACTTTTGTACTCTTTTCTGGGGTAAATACTGCTTGTAATGGCATATACCATTCTGGCTGACTGTGATGGACATGTTCATGTGGTACCTTGATTACAAAGCCTTGATCCACCAGTTTTTGAACTTCTTCACTTACGATGTCAAAGCAATCTTTCTTCTTAAACGATCTCTCCGCACAGTACATTCTCTTCAAAGCAATGTCATAATTGCTTTGCTTCGGAGGCCCAGTTTCTTTCCATGGCATTCTTACTTGTACTCTTCCGTCCACCAGTGTTGTCGAGGCTGAGAGGGCTTTCACGAACTTGTTTTCGCGTAGAACATTTTCGCTGCAGGTACACAGTTGCGTCGGTCTGACTCCTAAGAAGTCTTGATGAACGAGTTTCTTGATGTCTTCTACAGCATTCACAGTTGCGACGTCTACTGATTTGATTTCAGGCATGTCTTTTGAATCTGGATCTACTTGGCCCAAAACATACCAGCCAAAACAATTCCTCTTAGCAACAGGTTCTCCGGGAAAGCCGCTGGCTGTGTGGATGTCAACAAAGGCGTCGACAAAGTCAGTGCCAATGAGTAGGTCGACCGTACCACCGGAGAGATGTAACTTATCTACTATTGACTTGAGGTGAGGATAGCTTTCAATTGATTTTCGTGATACATTCTTGGCGTTGCTACAAGGCTTTCGAACTGTGTGTACTTGAAGATTCTTCAGAATATCTTCATCGGCGGGTGATGCGATCTCAACATCTATCATCTCGGAAACTTCTGCTTTCTTTTGTCCACCAGCTAAGTTCATAGTTAGGTGCGTCTGAGGACCGGATAACCCCAGTTGTTTCGCAGCCTTTTTGGATAGAAGACTCGTGTTTGAGCCAGTGTCTAACATCGCGAGTATGTCGTTAAGGTTTCCATCGCTGTCTCTGACCTTGACCTTTTGCACTGGACAAATACCGAGAGCGTTTTTAACTTTCCTGGTCTCCTCGTTATCCCTTCCTTGAAGGCTGCGGTTCTCAACTACAGGTGGAGTACCTTGGCTTCTGAAGATCGGTGCGTCGGGACTCAAAGTGGACTGCAAGGGTTCGTTGTTCTTCTCGCTGTGCAGGGAACGGTGATGGTTCTTCTTACATTTATCACAAGATGTACCGTCAGCCTTTTTGCAATCGTTCGTGTGATGTGACACTCTTAGGCATTTCCGACATCTTCTATTCTGCCTCACGATCTCCCATCTTTGCTTGAGATTTGATCCTTGATACACAGGGCAGGAAGCAAGAAGATGCTTTGATTTACAGCCGAGGGGACATGATTCGTCATCGGTCATACTGGCATCATTGAAATGTTGATCCGTCTTCCTACGGTAAGGTGGATCTCGCCCCCTTTCAGCTTCTGTTTCTCTCTTGCCCCTAGATCGGAGCGTTGCCTCGTGGTGGAGCCAAGTAACTAAATTGGTGACATTTTCTTCTTTCTTTTCACGTTGCATCTCCCTGCCGAAGTCTGCATTATCTTTCGGTTCAAGTTTCGACAGGAGTCTGGACATGAAGAACGGCGCTTCAGAGGCTTCTTGAACATGACATCCATTGTCCTCCATATCACTCACAAATACGGATATTGAGGTGGCGTAACGAGCCAGACTCTTAGGATCGCTTCTTACAGCACCATAATTATTGATCTCAGCCAGGAGCTCATCCATCAGCTTCCTTTTGTCCGCGAATTCAATGTCGAGAATCTCCCACGCTCTATCTATGTCTTTGCAAGTTTTCACTTGGTCTGTCCACCAGGACCCCTTTGGCATGGCTTTACGGAAGCGCTGGAGCTGTTCATCCTTGTCTTGGTCATATTTGCTCATCCAATGGTTGAACTCATTCTTCCAGGTCGCGTATGTTTTTCGGGACCCGTCCCATGATGGAACTGAGAGCCTTTCTAATCCACTTACTTTCGGTTTGGTGGCCATATTTTGTGCCATTTGTTTTACTGCTTCAGCAACTGCTCCAAGGACTTCAGTGTTTTCAGAGGTATTTTGCAATTGAGAGGCACTGAGTTCCTTTTGATAATGCGCATATTTTTGCAAAGTTTCCAAATATCTTACTTTGATTTCATCTCCACATTTCAGATTCTCTGCTATTCTTTCGTCTTCTGAAGTGACACCGTCTTCGACAAATCTGTCAGCAATGGCCTCTATCTGCTTCTTAATCGCCCTGTACTTTGACTCAATCTCGTTAAATATGGCTGCTAACAAGTTCAGTTCAGGTTTCACAGAATAAAGTGCTTCAAATTCGTCGAATAATTCATTAAGAGCATGTATAGCGTTATCTCTTTTCCCAGAGAGAGTCTTGAAATCTATCTTGGGCGGCATCGTGATGCGATTAAATTCTTCTCGTTCTTACAGTGTTCTTTTCCTTAGCCTCGTTTTCATGCAAAATATTTGATGCGAGGTGTCCCACGATCCCCAATCTTGGAACTAAACAAGGCGGTATTCATAAACTCTTAAAGCAAGAACGAAAGTAAATCAGAAAGCCTCTACCTTTGTCTGAGAAGTCTTGCCTTTGACGAAGTGCAGGTTTTCAAAGACGGTCGGTCGCTCCTTTATGCTGTCAGTTGTCCTTGTTTCCCTGTCGTTTTGACGTGCTTCTCGATGACGGGTTGACCTTTGGTATGTATCTTCGTATTGTGTAGAATTTTGACTGTTTCGCACCACGGATCAGGGTACTACTCGAATTGAAGACACACCAGGAAAATAAAGTCCACGGGATCTACCAGTTGTTTTGAACTAATTTAATCAGCACAAGCTAGCTAGTCAACTGAAAGCAAAGGCATACATGTGGGTTGACTATAGCAATTCTAAAAAATCGGATCTAACCTAAAAACGAAACAGCAAAAAACATTCTCCACCATATTGTCAATATACTCACAATTCTGTAAGGCGTAATCCCGTTTAAGACGCGTTATTTTCCTATTTTTGTACAAAGAGCACAAACACACTGTTTTCGATAAAAGGATTACTTTCTACTGATCTCTTGATATCCTACTCGTACCAATCCACGAACGAGAGCCATAATCCGATTGGCTACTAAAGCAAAAATGGCGGGAATCTCGCGTGTTCGGTTTTATCACTAAGAAAACAAACATAATGTCTAAAAATAAACAAAACTCTCAACGAAGTGCAAAACAAATGTACAAATGTCACGAACCGTAGAAGTCGTGTAGGCTAGCCATTTTACAAGTTTGTACAAGCCGCAGAATGTCTTACATCCTCACATACGTACGAGTTCCGCTAGCAACTACAGACGTACATAGTATTTTAGAAATACCGTCAACTGATGAGATCCACATGGAGGATCAAAACCATGGTCTTGCCTGAGCTAAGCCGAACAGTGGCAAATACAACACGCAAAACAGTCAACAGACTTGCGCGTAAACAGCTACATTTGAATCATGTGGTGTCAGAACGATCAAAAGGAGGAATAAACCTATACATCGAGCTCGAGAAACATGAGCTCGATCAGATAGCTGCAAGAAACATAAGAATTTTTCTGGAGAAACGTATAGCTTTCTCCAAGCTACGGTGTCTTCGAAGAAAAAACTTACGAGGACAAATATGATATCCGTGTAAAGAATCAACCTCCTGTACTTGCAAACAGTTCTGTAATCACAGCCGGGTCCGGTGTCACAATATAGAATGCAAGTAAGCAACACTTTTACGGTAAATTTCATATTTTGTCCAGCGAAGGGAAAAACTTGGAGACTAAAAAGCATATCTTGCAATAGAAATGAGCCTAAAAGATGCATAAATACATGGCAAATTATTACAAAGGTGTCATCGACGAAACGACATGCAGATAACAGCGGAAATCACGCACACCTATGACCTCTAAAAATTTTGCCATAGCACGGTCTTACGGCTTTACTCTAATAAAATTCCTCCTTATAACACAACATGAAGTACCCTTCATGAACACCAGTGAAGCAACAAAGGTCGAGTGACCGAACAGAGAATGGCAAATGTACAAATATATCACGAACAGTAGAAGTCGTGTAGACTAGTCAACCCATTTTACACTGAAATACTGCAAATTATACATTTAATATGTATACAGCTAAATATTTCAGTTAACGTTGCCAGATGAAATTTTTAGATAAAAAAAAAACCTATGCGAGAAGAACACTAATGATAGGCTATGTATTTATTAAGTTTGGCTTATCACGTGAAAAAAAAATCTACTAGTTTGTATTTTTGTGTGTGAAGTAGAAGCCTACACAATAAGACCACTAATGGTAGGCTTTGTATTCATTAAATTTGGCTTATCATTTAAGAAAAAAATGATTATACATCTCACAGCTTGTTTTTTTTTTTGTGAATTAAGTAGAAGTTCTGCGCGTTTATGAGATGTATTTAATTAATAATAAAATAAAATTTTTAAACGTAAAATGAAAGCCTTCCTCTTAAATCAATTTTTAATGTGATAAATTTTATATGTAAATAGTTTTACAAAAACTGTTTATCAATAATCTTTGAGTATTTTTTTAATTATCTTTATCATTATTATTGTCTCTGAAAAGCTCCCATGGGGAGTTGACAATGAAATTTGTATTGTATTGCAAAATAATTAATAATAACATAATTAATAATAAAAGTAATATTCACTCAGGATAATAATATTCAGTCACTCATTCTGACAAAGAAAGTTTTCGTCTAACATGTAGAACCTACTGCTCCAATGAAACCCTGTTCCTTCTAAATGCCCATAGAAGACAGTTAGGATAAATTTTAGGGTTAGGGTAAGTTTTTAGCATGACTGAATTGAATGAATTGATGAAGGCGAATGAATATCAATCGCAATAGAGCTTGCAATATACAATAGGATAGAGTCCAGACTCCCTCCCCCCCCCCCCCCCCACCTCTGTCAGGAGACACGTGGCTTCTTACCTAGCCTCCCCCTCCGTTAGGAGATCCATGGCCTCTTAAGTAGCCCCCCACCTCCCTCAGGAGACCCATAGCCTCTTAAGTAGCCCCCCACCCCTTCATTAGACCCATGGCCTCTTATATAGCCCTCCCTCCAAAAAGTGGGTCCCTAGCATGTAACATAGTTTTGACCACTTCCCTTAGGTTGAAGAGACTGGGAAGTGCCAAAACTGTTGTTGTTGCTGCTGTTGTTGTTATTATGATTGAGCATTTTTATCACAGATTTGTATTAGAAATTTGTACTTGGGGTTTTTGTTTTACCTTTTTTATCGTAATCGAATTGTTTTTATGCGCATAGAAACATTCCTGTTTTTCAATTTTTTTTATACAAATTGTATTATTGTTATCACAGGAAGGACTGGTAAAACAATATATGTGATTTCACTGTCACGCCAAGAAAATTATAGTTAATGGAGGATAATGTTTTTTCCGAACGAGCGAACGAACGAGGTACATAATGCCTCCGAACGAGGTACATTTTGACGTAAATTAGCGCATGAGTCCATTTTACCGTCACCTTTTTTCTCGCCATTCTTCTCTCATACATCAGGTGATACTGTTTAGTGAAGGGTGAGACGGTTTGTCAATCCATATGGTTTGCTTGGTGATTTTAATGAAGGAAAATATCAACCGAGGGATACTGCCACGACAAGCAAGGAAAATATACATGTACACTTCGTTCTTTAAGCACGAGTGACAATATGACGCGCTTAAAGCGAAAGAAAATATCAATCGAGGGCTACTCCCATAACAAACAACGAAAGATGAATACACCTAGTTCTTTAAGCGTGCGTGCCTTTGACGTATTGTTGACGTACTTTGACCATCACTTCCGAAAAACGCCAGCTCTAAAGTCAATAATTATTTACAGTCATTTACTGTAAATATTTATACTAGATCCTTCACTTCACACACGTCACTTTTGTTCAAGCACAGAACAGTATTTTTTTATCTGTTGTTCTCTCTTTCCCAGTGAATTTGCCTCCACAAATGTTCTTTGAAAAGAAAATTAATGAACGACCCTGTTCGGCCAGCAAGTGTGACATGTTTCTGTAGCTCTCTCATAATGCCTTGTACATATCGTGATGTTTTCCCGTATATCAGGAAATAACACATTGTTTGCCGTTGACATTTCATGACATTATGTTTAATCCTGTCTGGAAGAGAGAAAAAGTCAGGAGCCCCATTTCAATGTGCATCCGGTCTAATTAAACATTTATTTGTATAATTGAGATAATTCTTTCAGTGGTGTATCTTTTTATGTAAATACTAAAATGATTTGTCTTCTGAGGTTATCACTCAGTAGAAAGCATTGTAACAATTATTATAAATTGATGATAATTACGGAAAAACTGACGATTGAATTGAAAAATCATGAAATGGGAGGCGGGCAGTACTGACAGTTTAAACTGTTGATATCTCTACCGTGAATGTCATCTTAAACACTTCGATAAGATGATAAAATGTATCAGTAGTGCGAGCCCTTTCATTATAAATCGAATGTGAATCGCGATCGACATTCCACAATGGAGTCACAGCAAAAGATAGATTTGGAAGAAAAGCTGGCCAACCGAGATGAAGTATCTGTGGCGATGGAATTGACGGTGGCTTTCGTAAATATTTTCACAGCGATCAGTGGGAATTTGTTGTTGTGCTGGACGATATACAGATACCCTCGCCTGCGCTCGGCCTCAAATCTATTCATCGCCTGTTTAGCTGGTTCTGATGTTCTTATCTCCGTGTTAGGCTTTCCTTTCATGATCGCTGTGCTTCTGACGGGAAGTTGGCCATTTGACAAGGCGGTCTGTGATTTTCAAGGCTTTACGCTCACTATGTTTGGTGCTTTTTCACTTCTTACGATGACGTTGACTGCCATTGCACGTTACTTGAAAGTGACTCGGCCATCGCTGCATCGTAACATTTACTCGAAAAGAAATATCTGCGTATCGGTAGCAGCAGCGTTTGTAATCTCTTCTTTGTTCCCTGTTATTGTGATATCAAAGAATGCTTTTTCGTTTCATCCTGGAAGGTTTATTTGCATTTTTGATTGTGATAAAGTGGGGGTTCCAATGTGTCTTTCAGCACAAGTGATTTTAATCATCACCTGCTTTGGTCCAATAGTATTTTGTCACTTTGGAATTTTTCGCTCAGTTCGTCAACACAATGCGCGGTTAGCGACTTCCAGGGAAGATAACAGGAAAACAGCAAACATACAAGTGGAGGACATGAAGGTAACGAAGCTGTTGTTTGCAATAGTCATTGCTTTCGCTTTCTGTTGGTCGCCTCTCATTGTTATAGATGGCGTGAGCTTGTGGAAAGGACACTACTGGATGTCTCGTGAGGTGTACATGACGTCCACCTACCTCGCTTGTTACAGCAGCTCTGTTAATCCCGTGATATACGGAATTTTTAACAAGCAACTCAGGCGCGAATTCTGGAAAATATTCCGGTGTAATCGACAAAGAATGGATCGCGTTCAACCTACCTCATACTAAATAAAAAAAAAAAAAAGATTGCTACGCTGGTTTCAATGTACTGCAGAAAGTTATTGTTTTATATTGTTACTTCTAAAGTTATGATACCTCTCGGCAAAGCTTGTTTAGAAATTACGTTTGGATCTGAGCTCTGATATTCTGCTTGTTTCTCAACTTTTCGAATGAACACCATTCTTTGTAAATAAAAAAGAAATTAAATTCCTCATGACCAGATGCTGTCGAAAATGATGTTGGCACTGGAACGTACATCACCAATATCAACTGACGACTGTTAAATATAAAGCAATTGCAATCTATATATTCTATATGTTTAAGTACACTCAAGTACAATTTATACACAGCTCTTTCGACCGAAAGACTGTCCCACAAAAGCGTAAAATCGTACACGATAATGCCAATTGGTATCATAGATAGTAATAGTTGGCGTTGCTTGATTGAGGTTCACGGTGGTTCAGCAAGAAGAAAGGAGAAAGCATGAATACACGTGTTTTTCTTGTTTCTTTCTCAAACTCATTAATAATTCATCAAGTTAAAACAAAGAAGATGACAACCGTGAGGGAGGTTTGGATAACCCGGTCTTAATTAGCACAGATTGTGACGATTTTACTTACTTGTCTCGAGACAGTGTTTCATCGGCTATCCAAACACCTTGAATTTCGTCAAAAATACTCCGCTGTGCATCGTGTTTTCAACTCTCCTCTCGGTGTTGGGATATCTCGATGAAATACTGTCTCTCGTGTTTGACATATTGTCGCTGACGCATTTACACTTTTACACAGCGTTTCTAAAAACAGCTCATTATTACATCTTACGCTCTCATTCGTGGAATTGTTAGAGTGCGCTTCAGAGTATCTCGTTCAGAGGCGACAGTGCAAATTAAATCAAAAGAAATCTCAATAACTAGTAGTTTTTATGGTTGATATATAGACAACGATTAAAAAAAGGAAAATTCGGAATCAATGCAAAAAGGAAAATGGTTACAGAGCAGAAAAGAAAATAGTAGTTTACCTGTGGAATGTTTTGACAACAGAGAAACCCCTTACTTGTGGCATAGCTAACATTAAATTGAACAATTTTATTCACGTTTTCAGATTCGTATAAAGATATATTGTGGAGGTTGAGACTGATTACAAAAGACTACTTTGAAAAATTCTTTATTTGTACTCTCTCTCTCTCTCGTCTACTAATTGCAGAAAATATAGATGATAAAATCTAGATAGTAAAAAAAATAGAAAAATAGAAATAGAATAAAATAAAAATGGAAAATATTAATAATTAAATATAGATAACAAAACAGGAAAAATAGAGATAAAAATAGACAAAATAGAATAAGAAATAGAAAATATAAATAATAAAACGCATCTTTAGGAATCGAGACTCTTGACTAAGTTTTGTTTGTTTGTTTGTTTTTTTGTTATTATTGTTGTTGTTGTTGCTGTTGTTGTTGTTTTTGTTTTTTTGTTTTTTGTTTTTTGTTTTTGTCGTTTTAATTGCTGGTTAAATGGTGACAAATTTGTTATAACACGAAGTAACTTGAACGCACTAAAAATAGATTTCCATAGGCCGGCCCAAAAGCTATATACAGATGGTTTCTTTCTTAGTGTAAGTGGAAAGGTATTCCATGTCTGACAAGTTTGGAACGCAAAACTTCTTCCTCCCTCGGTTTTACTTTTAAATACAGGACAAAGTAAATTGTGGTTAGAATACTTAGATTTTAGATATATGTTTAATAGTGTGCAATAACTCATTTGTGATTTATAACTTCTGTCTTTTTTACAGTGTACCTAATTATGCATTTTGATCAAAAGTATTTAATAATTATTTTATTTGACTCATGTAGGGTGCCCTGTTACCTATTTTCTGTGAAATACATCAGATAAAAATTCTTGACATGAGATACATATAATCTGTTGTTGTTGTTGTTGCTGTTGTTGTTGTCACAGTTGTTGATGTTGGTGATGTTATATCATAAAAATGTGGATAATCTAATTTTGATATTAATGTAAAGGCACTCAACAAACACAGTACAAAAGTCAAAGGATGTAGATTCATTTTCAATTTCATTTACCTTCACCGTGGTACTACCATTAGGGGGGACGGACGTGCTCGCCTTGTAAAGCTTTCTTCCGGGAATCCAATACTCGCTGCTCCTAGGATTGTAACTGATCAGGTATGGTCCAGCCTCAGCCTTGTTGCATGCGGAATTTTTACGCGGCCGGAAGTCCAAGTTGTCGGCATCCATTACCATCGTCCGCACATCACCTTCCATGTTGTCTTTCCATTTTCCTGCTGAAGGATCACTCGCCGCGTCAGCTGCGTTGCGCAGTATCTTTATTTTGCCGTTAATTGGTGTCCGGTTTGAACGAACTTTCCTCAAAACGCACAAAGTGCAGCCTCTGCCCTGATTATCGCCACTTTTGTCATTTCTTTTATCAAAGGCGAGATTGTTTTCAACTTTGTGGAAATTTCCTTTTACCATGATCCCGTTAGTTTTCCACACCACGTTTCTCATTATAGTGCCCTTTACGCCGATTTTTGGGGGCTGCCCATCAAAGCGGATACCGTACTTGGGGCTGGAAGAAACCCAGTTTAACAATACTTTTGCGTTCGCCTGAGCACCAATTTGGAACTGGACACTGCCTCCGTCGTGCTGTAAAATTCCCGCGCATTGGCGATGAATGTGGTTGCCGCTTGACAAGGGGATTTTCCTTTGAAGGACGATATCCATTGCTTGCCCCATTAAAGCGCATAGTGTTCCGAAAAAACTTGTCGTTTCTACCGCTCGATATGACAGTCCCTAATCCACCAGTCTTCTCCTTCATATTAGCAACGGACCAATCATTGTACATTAACAGATTGTTCTTCAGGAGCACTCCGTCGCCTCTATATTGAAGAGCGAGGCCATCTGAGCCATAGAAGGTGCTGTTTATTAATTGGAAACTGTTCCGCTTACCTGGTTCGATGACTGTCCAGGCCGGTGGTGAGGGATCACCGAGCATGCGCTTGGAATAAGATGGGAAGTTAAAATTGATGGTATCAAAAGACAAGCCAGTTATCACCTCACGTTTTTGTCTTGGCTGCACTGTTATGAGCCGAGCTGACCGGCTCCGACTTTAACGGTGGGTCGATTCGTGGTGCTGGTAGCTTGTTAAAAATTAAGTACAGTTGGACCCTACTGATTTGAACTTGGTTATTTTAGAAATCTATGTTAATTTGAACTCAAAACCATTTCCCTTGGATTTGCCTTTCATTAATTTACCACTGGCTATTTTGAATGATTTTTCGTTCCCCATGAGAGTTCGAAATAACGGGGTTGAACTGTACTTGTTTCGCCCTCTTGCTATAGTTCAGTAGTTACAGTTCTTGTAGTTCAGTGATCACAGACTATAATTTGCGAAAGCAAAATGACTGATCGACCTGATATCCGAATTTTACGGGACATTACAACGGATTTAAGCAGAAAATGTTGAATTTAATACTAATGATAATACAAATTGTACTGCGCAAAAATTTCATAAGAAAGTTCAAATGAGCATAACGACTGGATAACGACACAAGAGGCAAAAGAAAGAACTAAATTTAAATTGCTGATACAAAGCCGTGTTAAATATGCTAAACAATAATAATAAAAGCAACAACAGTGCTTGACTTTCCTTTGCTTTGCTATTCCCACTGTGCAACTTGCGTCCCAGCATGGCTCGTTTGGTATCATGCGACCCAGTCGTGAAAAGAGCCTTTATTATTACGAAGCTAGCGGTAAAAATGCTAAAGAAAAAGGATGCGATTTTAACGTGAACTTTAAAATCAGAATAATTTAGTCGTAATAAATTATACTTGCAGTTCATAGACAGTGGGACTGTAGAGTGCACGGGAGCCGGACACAAACGGAATTTGCTTAGAAAGGTCACCCCTATTACCGCTTTTACGCGCCTGACCGCGATCTTTACGAGGGAAAATTTTCTCGCAAGGTTCTTCGCATCGCTTACCATTGTTTCATAAACCAGGGCATCGAAAAAGCTGGCGTTTTAGCTCGCCCATGCGCCTAACTGTGCGGGCCGATATTACATGTTGTATTCCGAGGTTTGTCCGTCTTCGTATCTTAACAAACCCTAGAAAGGGTTCTCCGATTTTTCTCCCCTCAGAAAGCCCAACATTTTGTCCAAATTCAAATTCAATCCGAAAAAGTGGACGAAACCCCACTCTGTGGATGTGCCACTGATAATCTCTATTTTTTTGTTGTTGTTGTTGTTCACCTTACATCCCTATCAACATCCTTATATCACAATCCCATGGATAACTCAGTCTGCACAGTAGTTTACGATTTAATTTAATTGTTAAATCACCCTACCTATCCTCAACTTACAACTCAAACCAAGCTGACAGTTTTTGTCCCCATTTATTTTATTATTTATTAGGTTACCAGGGAGATTCCTTGCTATGAAAACAGTTAATCATGAAATCAATTAATGAATAAGTGTCGAAGGTGTTTCTTCCTCTACTGATCTTTTCCGCGTTTTGAGCATCGCCTTCGTTTCTTATTCTGATTGAAATGACCACACGTCTCCTTTGTAAGTCGTTTTCTCGTCTATTTCAGCATCCACTCGCCAGTAGTAAGTGGAACCTCCTCTGAGACCCTCCGGAAGATAATGCACATTCCCTTCATCGGTGATCTTCGCCTGGTACTCGTCAGACGTCGTTGTTGCATCGGCAACCTTCGCCTCGTCTGTTCCAAAGTACACGTGATGAGTCGAGGCACCGAAGGCGTTCAACCAAATGACAGCATCTCTATCAGACTTTTAAGAAAGCGAATAACAAAGTGACTCGATAAGTAATTTTGTGATTTCGTGCTTACTGCGTTTAAGAAAGTGTATTCGTATTCTTAGTTACAGGCTTTAAATCGTTGGTGCTGCTATCCTCTATATCCTGAAGAGGCAAAAGGACAACTCAACACTTTGAATAGGGTTCTAGTGTCTGCTATCACTAACACATGTCAAGAGAACACCCCCTCCCCCACCCCTCTTCCCATACATGGGCCTCTTCCAACAAAAGACTAGTCTCTTGTAGAGGTATTTTGGTCCTTAAGGTGGGTTAGCGTGTGGCTGACTGTCACCTAGGGTTCTAAACAGGCCAGTAGTTAGAATCGTATTGAAAAACTGGTAAATTTAATTTTACGTCTTACTCAGGTATACAGGTCTCTTCCAAAAACGAGGTTATGACCGACGCAAGAAAACGATTGCTCCTCAGGTAAAGTGGAAAAACTACTATTAACTATCTTGATCCAAAATTCTCCGCAGGCTCTTTAAAAGGAGCATTATTAGATGTGTGAAAAATATATAAACAGTAGCCTCCATCTGGCTCGAAAATATGCTCGGATATTTGTCCGCGGACATTATCTGTTCCGAGAAGCGAACAGTTTTCAGAGAGCGTAGCTCGAGGAAAACTGTGAGCTTCGTACGTTCCCAGCTTTAGTTGGGGAATATTCAGACAAGTGTCGTGTTTAGACCAATCCCGCCCGAACGAAAATATTTGATGGATTATAAAAAATAATACTGACATTACACCACCATTATTCCCGAAAACAATCGACCAAGCCATACCTTGACTGTGGTACTACCATCAGGGGGGACAGGAGTGCTGGCCTTGTAAAGTTGCCTGCCAGGAATCCAATAGTATTTGCTTTTGGGATCGTAACTGTATGGTCCAACCTTATCCTTGTTATATTTGGAGTCTTTACTTGGTCGGAAGTCCAAATTGTCCGCGTCTACAACTTCCGGTCGCACATGACCCACCATGTTAAATTGCACGAGTTTTCCCGCCAGGGGGTAGGTGCCTCGTGGTTTTTTCCTCTTGCCGCCGTTCGCTACGTCAGCCGCGTTACGCAGTACCACTGTCTGTTTGTTGATTTCAACCGGGTTGGAACGAACGAACTTCAGGACGCACAAAGAGCAGCCATCACCTTGTTTATCGCCATTTTTGTCATTTCTTTTCTCGAAGGCGAGATTGTTGAGCACTGCGTGCGATTCACCCTTAACCATGATCCCGCCACATTTCCACACCACGTTCTCCTTCATGGTACCGCTGCGCCCCACTCGTGGGGGTTGCCCGTCAAAACGGAGGCCATACTTGGGACTCGAGTGAACCCAGTTGTTTTGGCAAAGAGCGTTGGTCTGGGCACCGATTTGAAACTGGACTCCTGCTCCATCATGTTGTAAAACTCCCCAGCACTGATGGTGAATGTGGTTTAACTTCACAACAGGATTGCGTCCTGAAGGACGAAAGCCGGCACTAGCGCCGTTAAAGCGCAAAGTGTTTCGAATAAACTGATCGTTAATGCCGTTAGATATCACCGTTCCTAATCCGCCACTCTTTGATCTCGTGTTTGTCACGGACCAATCATTGTACTCAAACAGATTGTTCTGTACAAGAGCTCCATCTCCGCTGTATTGAAGGGCGAGGCCGTCGGATCCATAAAATGTGCTGTTTACTAACTGGAAACTGTGCCCGCGACTTGGGTCGATCAATGTCCAGCGTGGGGGAGCGGTATCACCGAGCATGCGTTTGGAATAAGAGGGAAATTTAAAGTTGATTGAATGAAAAAAGAGGCCTTCTATAACGTCATGCCTGTGTGTTGGTCGTGCTTTAAGAGTGGTGCCAAAGAATGTCAGCTGTTTGAAATGCAGATGTCGACAGTTGGAAATGGTAAACGCATATGTCTGAACCTAAAAGAATGAAAAGAAAAGATTCAGCACCGCATGCAACAAATGAAATACAATTCCCCGCAATAAATGAGATAAAACTAAAAGGTCGTTTAGATGGAAGTACTGAAATGCGTCAGGAAGCATTGACACCACTATTTTTTTTAATTTACACGACATGTAAATTTACAAAGGTGGCATGTGTTTCCTAAGTCTTTCACTCACTGGATGAAATTGATGAACTTCATTACTTATGTTTATCTCTAATCCCTTCCCTACCAGGAGTTTACTCATCGAAAACAGGCAATTCAAAAATTCAACCCAGCAACAAATGACATAAACTGATTTGACGGTCGTTCAGATGGAAGTATTGAAATGCATCCGCTGACATTTGACACTTTTTTTCTAATTTGCACGACATGGAAATCTACAAAGCTGACATCTGACTCTTAAGTCTTTCACTTGAGGAAATTGATAAACTTCATTACTTATGGTTAACTTTAAGGTTACAGTTAACTTACATTACATGCAAAAAAATTCGGACGATTTTTTTTTTTTTTTTTTTTTGGACTAAAAAACTGTCCGAAAACAAAACCGTCCTAAATTTTAAAGCGTCCAAAATTTCTAAGCGTCCAAAATATTTGTAGCACGGTATAAGACTTTTAAGAAGTTCCAAAACTCTCAATTTCCTTTATGGAGCGAACTATAGATGAGACACTGATTGAGATAAATAACAGTTTGGTAGAATTTGTGTTTTTTTTTTCCCGTCGGCATATCTTTAAAACCTTGAGGGTGCAGAAAAACTACCATTTTCACAAATGCTTCTCAGTCTAAAACGTGGTTTGCAGGCGTAAATTTAAATTTGGTATGTGTAAACAGTATGCGAAATTTTTTTGTCCGAAATTTCTCCGAATTGAGATTGAAAAAGTGTCCGAAATTTATAACACGTCCAAAATAAAACGTCCGGAATTCTTAGCGAGGACTCTAAGTCAAAATAGCAAGAACTTTAAACAGCGCCAAAGTGTCTATTCCTCTACCTTCCCATGTATCCTTCCTTCAGGACTTTTTCCATCCAGCGTCTTCACATAAACAGTTTTTGTGTTCTTGTCGTAGAACCATTCGCCAGCTTGGTCCAAGAACTCCAGTTTATCCTCCAGAAAGTACTGATTGTGGCTCGCCTTGAATTTGATGTCACCGAACGTGTCAGGGTAGGTGAAGAAGTTCCGGCCGGGAGCGTGGTTTTTAACAATGGCGGTAAAAGTATTGAAGCTACCGATATTTAGAACAGCCATGGCCCCTGTTGCGTTTAAACCGCTCCCAGCCAAGTTCTTTGCGCCACTGTCGACCATTTTTCCGCGCGTAGAACTTTTGGCAGACTTTGCCCAATGCTTGTTCAAGAAGGCAGTCCTGTCCGACCACAGAGCGTTTGGCCATCGGGCATTGGTCATCATTTCACCATCGATGAAAAGTTGCCAGATGTCCTGCTCTATTTTGGCTGTGTATATGCCATCCTTTGTGCGTTTCCAGGCAGAGTTTCCTATGGGTTTTAGGGAAATTGTTCCATCGATAACGGGCATCTCGTCCTGATAGCTTCGTATGATGATAGGTTGCGACGGGCTGCCTCGCTTACCAGAGATCTGGAATTCTGATTGATGATAGCGTCCTTTTCGAATGTGGCACTCGTCACCAGGGTTCTTCAGGGCGTCGATGCAAGTCTTGATGGTTGCAAATGCAGAAGACACGCTTCCTCCATTGTTTGAGTCATCGCCTTTTTCCCCATCGACATAGTAAACGGTGCATCTTACGTAGAATGGTAAGACCATAAGAACGACCATCAGTATGGTAACGTTCCTCATGTTTATGGACACCTACAGACAGGGGAAAATCTGCAAACTTAAAGACATATCCACAGCCTGATTTAGAACCTCGCATAATTCACCTTTTGTTTTCAAATACAGACAAGGAGGATTTTAATTTGGATGGAGTGAATCTCAAGGATAATTAAAGAAATTACCTAAATAAACCGTCAAATATCTCTTCAAATTTCATGAATATCTGTAAGCAACAAATTTATAGTGTCAAGTTTTCCAAATTAGTTTTGTTAGCAGGGTAAGAGCAGTGTTTTCATTTTCTCGAAGCAACGTTTACGACAATCGCGAATTACTGATCGTTTCCCATTATTTTCAACAGCAACGCATGACTGTCTTTCAGATCGAAAACGGGAAATTCTCGAACTAAACCCCGCTCACTGGCTGAAAAGCAGTTTAAATAAACATTTTGCGAAAGAAAATGGACCAAACTGGATCTTAATTTATAGTACATACCCGCTTTTTCCTCTTTTGATGTGATAACTACTGATTCACCAAAGTGCGAATGTGGCCCCCACACAAAATGAAGACAAAATGTCGCAAGCTACTATTTTTTCGTTTTCCGTTAGCCAATCAGAATCACGTTTGTTTTCGTTTTGCAGCTGTACTAATTTGTTTGGTCTTCTTTTAATAAACTCATTTTCAACTCGTTTGAAACTTTAGTATTTTGTGAAAATAAAAACAATAAAAAATGGCTTTTCTTTCAACTCTGTGGTATTAAAATGAATTAAAATAACAAAGTAAAAGTCAAACTGGATTGTTTATGTGTACATCTGCAAAATTCTAAACAAAGGAAAGCAGTTTCATTCTTTGTACAGAAGTGTCTTCTTGTTACGAAAGGAGTCTGGTTTTCGAATTTTGTATGCTCAGATGTTTAGAATTTGGTTTTCTTCAAAACGGTTTCAAGGTAACTGTAAAATTATATAGAACTGCTCTAAAAACATCATAAATTCAAACTGAAGTAGTAAACTGCATTGTCTGACATGAAATAAAAACGGTCCTAAAAGCTGCTTGCTAGTTTTTACAAAAGTGTTTTCATTAGTTAAAACTTCATTTAGTTTCACTGTAAGTAAACAACCATTGAGACAAGACGGGTACATCTTCGTTAAGCGAGAGGGCATTTGAAAAGGGCTTCGAATTTCCTGAAGTTAATGGAAGAGTTAAACAAAAAACTCAATACTCAATGCTAGACCAGGGTCAGTTAAAAATTTCGGGTACCGTTCATATTTCATCTCCAACTGACCAACACTACACAATAATTGCCTGTCTTTAAACAAACAATCCCTTGTTTGTTGACTTTTTTCGACTTTCACTTTTGCCATGTAACTTAAGTTGCGAATGAGTGATATATCCTCCACAATTTCTCCACAATTTTGTTGTGAGGATGTATATAATTATTACCCAGGTACTAATTGTTGGATATACCTTTGTCCAAGTCAAGAAACGTCGAGTTATTCTACTTTATAGCGAGATCTTTGAAAATGAGTAGAGTACACAAGTAATTGATTATTCTTTACAAATAAAAAAAATTGCTTTATAATCTTTCCATCAGTAGGCTTCATTCGGAGAGCACATCTGGATGTAAAACGTTCACATTTTCAAATAACGCACGCATGAATCTGCGTTTTTGATTTTAATTAATTTAAATTGTGCTCTGTTTTGTCCACTGCAGTTTTGTTGTTTTACTGTGGTTATCATTGCACTTTGAGGTTGAATCTCAGGGAATCAGTTAGTTCCCGTTTCCAATGATTTTCTCTTCTGCTTCAAGTGTGCTGAGGGAGCTTACGGAAAAGAGTCGGAAAACGAACTCACGGTTTTCCTTGGTGCTACTGTACTCGACATATATCGGAGGTAAAAAAGATGTAATATATCAAACATGAAAGACCTTGTTTGACCACATTTCCAAACACCGAGAAAAGAGTTGAAATTACGCCGCGCAGCGAAGTATTTTTGACGAAGTTCGAGGTGTTTGGAAATGCGGTCAAACACTGTCTTGAGTGTTTGACATATCTTCTCAATCGAAACTAAAACAAAGGAGAAAACGGAGAAATAAAATCGTAAAACTCTATGCTAATTAAGATCAGATATCCAAACACTCAGTGTCACTGTCATGATTTCCCTTGTTTAAACTTGATGAATTATTAAACTTGATGAATTAATGAGTTTGAGAAATATGTTTACAAATTTGGGCAAACGTGAAGGTAAAAAGCTGTTCTTTTTTAATAGGGATTTGAACGGAAGGCACATAAGAGGTGTGTTTTTTATATGAACGACCTTTGGTAATCCAACATTGTTTGCTCAGTCTTTTAATTTTCTTACCTACGCATTTCACTTCAAAAAGGTTAACAGTTAAAAGCAAATATTCAAGATGGCAACACGTGGAATAATCAGTCCTGATACGTTTTCACTTAGACTTGTCTTGGAGCAAAATTAAATCGCGCAGCTCTGGAAAACGTCTATCGGTCGGAACCAACGAGTGACAAATAAAAATTGTAAAAATTTGAGTAAGCCAACTATGAAAAACACGTAAACGTTTCAATCAATGATTTGTTTTAATTTAGCATTTCCAGTTCCCCAAAGAAAGTGAAATTTACCTTGTACTTTTATATCTAAAAATTGCTTCTTAATATAGAAAACAACTTATTCTCTACACTGTTAGAAATTCACGGTACAATCATAAAATTAATACAGTCATTCAATATTAAGGACATCAACGTTTCGTTCAAAACATCTTTTGTCTGTTTCCTCCTGTTGTCGACGTTCCTCACCACTCCGTTTGAAATGACCATACGTCTCCTATGTAAGTAGTTTCATCGTCAATTTCAGCATCCACCCGCCAGTAATAGATGGAACCTGGTTCGAGACTTCCGGAAAGGTAATACACGTTACCATCGCTGCTGATTTTCTCGCGGTATTCGGGTGACATCGGTGTTGCTTCGGCAACTGTCGCCTGGTTCATGCCAAAATATACGTGATGAGTCGAGGCACCGAAGGCGTTTAACCACATGACAGCGTCTCTATCAGACTTTGAGAGAAAATAACAAGGGAAAGTTGCTGAGAAATTATCCTCGGTATAAAGGTTGTGATGTGTGGGGGAGGAACGTTCGCTGTTCTCCCCTTTTAATCATGGACCAGTCATTAAATGCCACACATTTTAATTGCCGCCATAGCTTTAAGCAGATTTTCAATTTTTTTGCAGGGATGGTTCAGATCTATTGAACGTTTGAGGACTCAATTTGAGGACTAAGATAGAATGAATATTACGTGAAAATTTGATTACAGTTCTGCTCGCAAAATACGCAAATGTTGTATAGAAGTATGCACCGCAATTAACATCAATGAACGTTACGGTAACCCATATATTTGGTGTGTGGTTTCCCCACAGTGCGCTCATAATACTATCAAATGTTGCTATGCAAGGTCCGAGTCCCGTTGGATGTTCCATATTACAATTCCGTTTGTTTTCAAAGTTCGTTCAGGCCCTCTCCTTAGCGAGCTAAACAATAGCATGACTCAAAAGTTCCGCAACTTAATGAGCCACCCCTATCAGTCATTAAATCTCTTTTTCAGTAAATATCGGCCCTGTATCACCTCCCCCTAGAATACAAATCATTTCAGTCGATTTTACCTTAACGGTGGTACTACCATCCGGGGGAACAGGAGTGCTGGACTTATAAAGCTGCCTTCCAGGAATCCAATAATATCTGCTGTAAGGATTGTAAAGGTAAGGTCCAACCTTATGCTTGTTGTACTTGGAGCCTTCCCGGGGCCGGAAGTCCAAATTGTCCGCATCCATGACTTCTTTCCGCGCATCACCGATCACGTTAAACTTGACCCGCCGCCCCGGGAAAGGATATCTAACCCGTTTAATCTTGCCACTGCTTGCAACGTCCGCGGCGTTCCTCAGAACCACAGACTCACGGTTCATCGCAACCGCCTTTTGAGGAAAGCGCCCAAGAACACACAAAGTGCAGCCACCAACCGTTTTATCTCCACTGTAATCGTTTCTTTTGTCGAAGGCGAGATTGTTGACCACTGTCTGGAAATTGCCTTTAACCATAATCCCGCCACATTTCCATACCACGTTTGCCTTCAATGTGCCGTTATGTCCGAAGTGTGGGGGCTTCCCTGCGTCAAAGCGGAGACCAAGCTTAGGGCTTGAGTGGACCCAGTTGTTTTGCGAAAGACCATTCGTCTGTGCGTTTCTCTGGAACTGAACACCGGCTCCGTCATGCTGTAAAACTCCCCAACACTGATGGTGGATGTGGTTCAGTTTGACAACGGGATTAGGTCCATTGGGACGGAATGCATTGATGGCGCCGTTGAAACGCAACGTGTTTCGAATAAACCGGTCGTTTATGCCGTTCGATATCACAGTTCCTAACCCACCATTCGGCCTTTGCATGAGGGCCACAGACCAATCATTGTACTCAAACAGATTGTTCTGTATCAGCACTCCGTTTCCTTGGTACTCCAGCGCGACCCCGTCGGTTCCGAAGAAGGTGCTGTTTATTAACTGGAAGCTATTACGGCGGTTTGGCCGGATGACTGTCCATAACGGAGGAGCGGTATCACCAAGCATGCGCTTGGAATAAGAGGGAAAGTTAAAACTGATCGAGTGGAAGGAGAGGCCATGTATCACATCTCGTCTACGTTTTGGTTGCGCTTTTAAGGTGGTGCCAAAGAAAGTCAACTGCTTGAAATGCAGATGCTGACAATTGGAAATGGTGAAAGCATACGTCTGTACCTGTAACGTTGAAAGGATTATATTAAGAAGCAATCACTGGATGGTAATGAGAAAAATATTGTTTATAATTTGTTGGAGGTCAGTTGTCTTTTTCTTGGCAAAGATAAAGATAAGATAAGAACTTTATTAACGTGTCGAAGTCACTAGCATACAATGTATACTAATTGGGGACACCTAACTACGATTACTTATCTAATGAGTAATAAAATATGAATTACATGAACGTATGTAAGTGTTTTAAAATATATATATAAAACAGTGAGTCATGCAGTAAGATCAATTGTTAGTTGTTACATAAAAAACAGTCTCTGCAAGTACTGTCCAGCAGGCTAATGAAATCAACCAATTTAATGCGCTTTTTAAAAGTGTGCAATGATTCAGAAGATCGAATAGATTTGTCGAGTTTGGACCAAATGACAGGGCCAAATGTCGGGCCTGAATGCATGAAAGCCGTTACAACCTGCTCATGTACCCTACCATTTGCGGTGCAGGTGAGTGCAGTAATATTCGACGGATGCCTAATACCAGCTACCCTAGTGCATTAAGAGGAAAAAGAAAAGAAATACTTGTTTTCGGCTGCATCTTCAAAGTACAGAAAAAAAAATTTCAATATAAACTCACCAATCAAACAGTTGTTGAAATTATCGTGTCTCCAAAATCAAGTAATTTCCTTTATGTTGCCAGTGGGATTGACGCTTTAAAGAAGGGGTAATTGGAGCCATTGGAGGATATATATATGGTTTCACAAGGTTTTTCCAGATTAGTTTTCATGCTAAATACAGTTTGAATAAAGGGGGATTAAGCCTTGAAAAGGCTGGAAAATGCTAAGGTAGGTAAGTAAATTCTGCATAAGAGCCAAGTAGCCTATCAGGTCGGAGCATATTCTTTTTCTGTAACATGACTAGGAGTATTTCTACTCTCCCCTGGATGGGATGCTAGTCCATCGCAGAGTTACCCCCCAGCATTAAATTCGTTGGTACCCGTTTACACACTTGGGTGGAGAGAGGCACAGTGAGAGTAAAGTGTCTTGCCCAAAAACGCAACACAATGTCCCCGACTAGGAGCCGAACCCGGGACGCTCGATCCGGAGTCGGGCGCACTAACCATGAGGCCACCGCACCTCTACAAGAAAACAATGAGAAAATGCTCAAGAAAAGGAGTGATTGCCTTTGTTTACCTTTCCACGTATCCTTCCTTCAGGACTTTTTCCATCCAGCGTTTTCACGTAAACAGTTTTTGTGTTCTTGTTGTAGAACCATTCACCAGCTTTATTAAGAAATTCTAGTTTATCTTCCAGGAAATACTGATTCTGGAACGGCTTGAAGTCGATCTTACCAAACGTGTCGTGGTAAGTGAAAAAGTTCTGCCCGGTTGTGTGGCTTTTTACGATAGCAGTGAAAGTATTGAAGCTACCGATGTTTAGAATAGCCATGGCTCCTGTCGCGTTTAAGCCACTTCCAGCTAAGTTCTGCTCGCCATTATCGATCATTTTTCCACGCCTTGATCTCTTGGCAGACTTTCCCCAGAATTTGTTCAAGAAAATAGTTTTGTCCGACCACAGAGAGTCTGGCCATCGAGCGTTGGTCATCATTTTACCATCCACGAACAGCTGCCAGATATCCCGCTCTATTTGGGCGCTGTAAATCCCATCTTCTCCAAGTTCCCAACCAGCTTCAGGCGTCAGCGGGATTGTTCCATCGATAACTGGAATCTCGTTCTGATAGCCACGAATGAGCATGGGTTGATCTGCACTGCCATGTTTACCAGAAATCTGGAATTCTGATTGATGGTAGCGGCCACTCCGAATGTGGCATTCGTCACCAGGATTCGTCAGAGCGTCAATGCAAGGCTTGATGCTTGCGAATGCAGAGGAAATGCCTTCCCCGTCATTTAAGTCGTCGCCGTTATTTTCATCGGCATAGTAGATGGTGCCACTGACGCACAGCGGTAACAGAATGAGTATTACAGTCAAAACAATAATTTTCTTCATTTTTAAGGACGCAAATTACAGTTGTCTGTAATGCAAAAAATATATATAAATACAAATATTTATTACATGACTTGTGTTTGTAGCCGATCTAACACCCGCTCTGATTGGCTAACTGCAGGACATCATTCTCCCGTAATACCCACGGGCCGAATACGGGCCTGTAAAGACAGAGCAAAAAGCCCTAAAATAAGCTACTTATTAACTTCGAACGTTCGGCCTTTACGGGAAAAATCTCAAACCCCAACCTTGACGTACGTTAGCCTCGCTATCACTCGGTCAATAAGACTTGGTCTCGGTTTGCGATTTTCCCTCAAAGACCTCATCATGATCATTAGTTCTGGCCCGCCTTTGGGAGAATAGGGCCATCCTTTAAGACCTCACTTTTGCTTAATAAGTAGTTAATGAGTACTACTTAATTATGCAACGCTTTCGAGTGGCATACCAAGGAACATCCGACGAGTAAACTTGTGTTCTCTCCGTATACACACAGGCCTTTAGGTGAGTGTGTATACCAAGATACAGGTGACAAATGTGATATTGCATGGCATACCACAAGAGAGCATCGCATAACTATTTTATACCATGCCATAGAAAATACAGTGACCAACACGATCGATGCGACGTACGCGCTGCGCATGATGGGAAGGTTAGGTGTAATACCGTCGATTATAATCTATCAAATATTTTCGCCCGCGTGTGATTGGTCTAAACGCGTCACGTGACTGAAATTCCCGGCGAAAACTGGGGAATATCCGAGTGATATTCTACGATTTTCAAAATCGCACGTGTTGCGAAAAATGTTTGAAGCATGAGAATAATAAACACAATAGCCTCTATTTGGCGCGAAAATATGCTCGGATATTTGTCCTTGGACATTATCTGTTGCTCAAAGCTCACAGTTTTCCACGAGCCACGCTCTCGAAAAACTGTTTACCTCTCGGAACAGATAATGTCCGCAGACAAATATCCGAGCATATTTTCGCGCCAAATGGAGGCTATTTAACAATTAGATCCGTAGCCCGCAAGGGCTACGGATCAATAGCCCATGAGGCGAAGTCGAATGGGCTATAGACCCGTGGCCCTTAAGGGCGAAGGGTCTAATTATTTTAGTATCACCCAACTAGTCGGACAGAAAAGGCAATAATAAAGTTAGCAGATGCAAGAAATATTTATTTGGGAATAAAACGAATGAAAGCGTCACGCTCGATTGCGCCAATTTCGCTACTCGAGGACTCTTACTAATAGTCCTCTAGTAGCGTAGCCAATCAAAATGCAGGATTTGCATTAATCTACTAGTTGGGTGATACTAATATTTATATATACGTACAGCGGCGTTCTGTATTCTTATTGGCTGTATTTTCTAAGGCATGCTATAAACATATATATGTCGAACCCGCTATGTCTTCAAGATCTTTTTTCCTCTGATATTTCTCAGTATTAAAAAGCAAAAAGCAACAAAAACAGCAATAGCCGTATGTTTGATGCTAATAATTTTCTAATACCCTTTCTAGTCACATTGCATTACATTGGAAACAATACAGGTGAAATGTCGTGAAAGTCAAATTTAGCAAAGTAAAACCAAAACTTCGCCACTGTTTCCAGTCGCGAAATACGAAGTCAAAGTCAAAACACAAGAAAGATTGGAAAGAAATAAAAATTGGAGAAGAGAGAAGTCACGCTTTCAACCGAGTGTCACGACATGTTATATCTACTTAATGACGTGACGAATCAGGTGACTTTTCATCCTTCCTTCCGGCAAAATTCAGAAAGGTCGATCGGTACAGAAATTTAAATAACTTGTTTTATATCACAAGAGGTTAGTTCGTTCACAATCTCCGCGTCTAAGCATAACTCTTTACAGTGCACATGAATCTAAAGCTCCAAAAGAGGTTAGGTTCATGCGTGCTTGTAAGCAAAGGTTCTATTCCGCAGTGAGTCCAGAATCTTCCCGGAACCGATTTGATTTTTTCCGCTTTGGTGGGATGTTATTTTTATTGTTGATAATTTCGCTTTGATATCAAGCCAAGTTTCTTCGTCGCAATACGTTGGTGCCGTAACACTGCTTGTCCTACACGTACAAAATTGACCGTGAGAAGCACGCTACCAAATGTCCGTGATGGTCCGGGATGTACGCTACAAGACCCCGAAATTCCGACAGTCGTGAAAAATGTGGAAAATTACAAAGAGGAATCACCTTTGAATGGTGGTTTTGGACGGATATATAATTCATCTTCGGTGCAATAAAAGAACCTTTTCACTTCATGAACACTTGATCACCTTAACACCCTAGAAAGATCTAGAAATGCCACATTCACACTGGGAACATTAAGATTAAGGCAACCAGCACAAGCCTTGGAAAACTGAAACTGTACTCTGGTTTTCCTAAAACGAATTTGCGCACTTCATAAAGCAAAAAGGCTAAAAGAAAAAAATACTCACGATTCTATGTATCCACGCTGTTTTTTCCTAGTATAGGAACCCTCTGAAACCCAGACTAGACAAGTATTGAGAAGAAAATTTGTTCACTACTTAACAGCTTAACTGTTATTTTTAGTCAGTTGTCTCGTGTTAGCCTCGTGACCAGGGTTAACTTGTCAACCGAGGTTCTCAGTTTCCTCACTCCTTTTGTCTAGAAGGTTTAGTTTTCGTGGTTACTGGCTTAAAGCCAGTAACGCACTATTTTGTAATTAGTAATTAACATTTCGGAAGCACGAAGTACAACCGACAGCGTACCGATAGCGTACCGATAGCGTACCGAAATGGCTCGAGGTGTTATAGAGTTCTTTCAATCCCTTTTTACAACTAAATACAAATGAACATATTTTCAATAGTTATGAACTGTTAGGATTTCCGGAACTTGCCTTGATGCAATGTTTGTTTTATTTTTAGAAATACTTGTTCCTATTAGAGATGGAGATTTAAAGCTAAAAAAACATCTGAACCAGGTCGATAAGATCTTTCGTATAATTTCATCATTCGGAATTCTGGATTCCGTTATAAACACTGACAGCCGAGATGTTTGCTTCACTTATATAAAATAGAATAAATTCAGCGTCGTCTCTTTTGTTCACCTTAATACACAGGATAAGATTTCTACCTTCTCTAACGGGTGTCATTGATTTTGTGGAGCTTTTACAAAGCTCAAGTTATCGACGTTACCGTCCTATATGAAAATGTCGAAAATACACATCTTAAACGTTTTGTCTTTGGCGACATGACGGGACTAGCGAGAGTTTCCCGCGTCTATGCCGTTCCTGTCCTGGCCTTCCCGCCCTGGTTACATATCACAACCAATCAGTGCGCACCATCCATGATCAAAGTTTTGTAATAAATAATCGCGCGGTAAGCCCGCGTGTTTAAGGTCAGCAGTGACCGAACACCTTGTCAAACTTTATTTTGCGCATGCGTCTAGGCTCGATATTAGTTTATAGGGCAACCTCCGTGATTACTGCGGGCTCACCTTTCGGTTTCGCCCAGCTCTCGATTCTTGCCGCTGAACGAAAGCATCGTGGACTCTGGGAACGAGTTTGCTGCCAGGGCCAGCACAGCGGTCATCATGACGTCAGCGTTTCGGAAAGAATCGCCAACGCTTTTTCTCTAATACATTTTCAAATCGCATCAAAAAGTACGTCTTTACGAATAAAAATGCACCAGTGTGAAGAGGGCATCAAAGACCAGTCCACGCTACGCCTTAGAAATTTGAAAACGCAGCTATATTTCTACGGTCAAGCCTACCGCCCACAATAATCCGTCTCGAAGACGAAGCTTTACGAAAACGTTGTTCAAACCGGAAGAATTTGAAAACGCCGGCTTTGAGTTTTAGCGTGGACGGAAAATTTTTTAAAAAAGGAGCTTTTTGAAAACGATGACGTCACGATAATCACGTGATTTCCTTGCCCGAGTTGTCTTCAAACATAAATCCAAAATGGCCGGTGATTGTTGCGTTTTCAAACTTCTCCGGCGTAATGTGGACGGAAACTAAAACAATCACTACACAAGACTATGGAGACACATCGATATTCTTTACTGTACAAAGATTCTATGGTTGAGAGATACAATTCTTTACCTCGATGATATTCTTCGAGGCGAAAATATATTACATTATTTTACTTGTGCAAGCAAGAGATTTCATTACTGTACAAATATCTATACACTGCACAGACCTCCCACACTTCGTGTCTAATCGCAAGAACACGAGAAGATACGAAAACTGCCGAACATTTGCCGAGTCACTTTCCACAGCTTCTCGACTTCGTAATTTGAGAGTGATCGCCCTTTATAAGGCCAACTCAAACTTTCGTTCAGGCATGCGCATGCGATTAAATCAAAGTCAGATTAATTACATTTCTGAGGAATACTATACTTTTAGAAAATTCCATCACATTTAGAAGTGGTGACATGGAAAACAATAAAGGTGAAATGTCGTGAACGTCAACTTTTGCAAAATAAAAGCAAAACAGTTGTCGAATGCTCGTAATTTACGCTACAACTCCGACATTTTGTCGTGAAAAATGTGGAAAACACCTTTGAATGTTTTTGGACGGAAATATAATTCATCTTCGGTACAATAAAAGAACCTTGTCACTTCATGAGTACTTCACCACAACAGAAATGCCACATTCACGTTGCGAACATTAAGATTACGGCAACTGCACATGGAAAGTTGAATCTGTACTCTGGTTTTCCTAGAACGAATTTGCGCAATTCACGAAGCAAAACGACTAAGAGGAGAGAAAACTCACGATTCTAACACGCTTTTCTTCCTGGTTTAGGAATTACCTTTGCCCTCTGAAACCAAGACTAGACAAAGGAATAAATTCGCATAACGAAGCAACTAAGATTGAGGTCACGCAAGTGAGAGATGCATAAAGTCACGCTAGCACAACTGTCACGCAATTTTTATCTACTAAACCAAAAAGAATTTCTTAATTCAGTCCACTCAGCTCTGCTTCAGTCACAAATTCATTCCGGTCAATACCTCATTACAGAGTCTCTTGTACTGCCATGGGTTGCCGCTAACACGTCGCAGGCGTAGTCCGTTGAGATTCCCCTGGAGTGGGCACACCTCAATTTCAGCGCACACACCCCCCTGTTGAAGGGTGAATGTTTGATCCGACTGTTCGTACGCTATCTTGGCGGATCTCTGATCTAGCGATCGCCTTATTTCACTGATAATATCGGGGATACATTTGTTAGAAGTCATATTAACAGAGAACGCCATGCGTAGCGTGTTCGCTTGGGTCAAGTCCGGCGCCACGTCTCCTTTATTTGGAGATTTGAGAAAAGAGTCCTGATGGATCGTCCCGTTGGGAGAAAGAGTTCTATACAACAGACCGTCCCTAACCCCAAGCCCTTCTTCCAAATTGATATTGTTGTTTAACATATCTCTGGCGTGGTTTTGCGACAAGACGTTGTTCGCCGTCGCTCTTCTCAACAAGTCCATGGAATTCCACGCATCCTGCGCGGACGGTACCGTGTGATGTCGACGGTGATGCACGGGGGACCTCTGACCGACGTTACCCACGAGAAGCGCGGCCGCGGGATTTGTCCCAAACGTCCCAAGAAGCGTTGTCGGACTTAGCGGAAGCGTTCCCGCACCCAGTCCCCATCTAGCTCTCGCCAATTCTTCGAGATCATTTTCATTTATGATCGCATTACCCATCACAACGCCCGGCATATTGGCGGGTATTTGCGGGATATTGCCCGTTTCCGGCCCAGTTTCCACTAAACTTCCGTTCGATGAGGTCCTCGCAGCGGTGGTGATGTTAGGAATGGGGTACCGCTGACTCAGAGGTACCGCGGATATGAGAGGAGATGGCGGCGGAGAGGGAACTGGGGAAGACAATACGCCGCCGTCGGGTAAAAACGAGGACGTGTTGGCCTGCGATGATAAAATATTCTGAGACAGAAAGTTCGACGTATCTGTGGAAGAAACGGGCGACGAATCCTCGATAACAATGCTGTTTCTTGGTGAGTTTGACGCGAGGTTTGACGCGAGAGAGGACAAAGCGGCCCCGTCCGGGCCGATTCCTCCAGAAGACGAGTGGATAATGCCGGCAGAGTCAAAAGGGGATGGCGCGCAATGTTCAATGTTCAAGCGCTGCATCTCCTGATGAAGGACATCTTGGTGCTCCATCGTTGGCTGGGTGTGCGTTTCCTCTAAATCTTCCACATCCGACCTTTGACCTTCCAGGTCCAACTCCTGGCTTGTGTGGGCGGGCGTGTACTGTTGCTGGAACTGTGCTAGCGTGGCAGCTAACGAGTCGGCCCCGTCTGACGCCCTTCTGCTGTAAAACTGCTGCTGTAAGTGTTGCACATGCTGCTCCTGTTGCCTTCGTTGTTGTTCCGCTTCCGCTACTCGGCCATACTGTTGCTGCAGTTGCAAGCATTCCTCTTGTAGCTCACGCAGGCTGTTGCGTTTGGACCCGCTGCCACCGATGCGCTCTAAATGCTGCTTGTAAGCAAGCACCGACGCTGCACCGTCCGAGGCTCGCCTTGACGTGTTATATCGCATTCCTGTTGGGGTAGGGATGAATGTCCCTTCTCGCCCTGCAGCTCCTCTGCCAGGAGGAAACACAGTCCGTCTCGTTTTTAGTGGTACCTGCAGTAGCCGAAGTTGTAGCTCGTCCGGCATTTCATTCGGTGACGTGTGACGTTGCCGCGATCCACGGCAAGCCATGTAACGCGCAATGGCGTCCTGGTCAGGCTCTTGATCCGACCCGCTGTCGTTTGCTCCTTCGCTTATTTGCGGGCTCGAGGGTCCTGGTGACACTGAAAAGGGTGACTGACTTACGATAGGATTGCAACTGTTTAACGGCGAACCACTCAGCGAGCCGGTATTACCTTGACTGTCGTCCGCATACCCGGCCATAGCACGAAGCGCATGGAACTGTGCGATCCCAGCCGCTAAACTCGTTGGTCCGTCGGAAGCTCTTCTGTCCATGGGCGGTCTCAGTTGGAACACCGTAGGCACTTGCAGAATTTGCTCCTTGTAGGCCAGAGAGAGGTCTAACGTGGGGGAATAAGGAGGAAGAGTGGGGTTCAATCCTAGAGTAGCTCCAGAGAATGCATCCTCGGTAGCCTGACCCAGGGGACTTAACGGCCGCTGAACGAACTGCTGAGAGAACACCTCACGGAGCTCTGGTGATATCTCCATCAACGGGTCCACCGCAGTGAGGGTGTGTCGGCGCTTTTCCAGGTAAGACTTCAAACTGGGAAGGATGTCGTCTGGCATCTTATCATCTTCCTCGTCTCCCTCTTGGGTCAGATCCCACTGGTCCTGCTGGGGTTTGACTCGTCTCGTGGGCGAGTCAGGAGTCACCTGTACGGTAGGGACTGTCATGGATGGCTTCTCGGAGCCAGCTCCTTCCACATCCGTCTCCATCATTTCCGAATCAGCCGTGGTACCCGGTGTGGAAGTAATATTGGCGCATGGGTCGTGCGATGAGCTGGCAGATTTCTTGACCTTTTCCAGAAGTGTGTAATAAATCCCGGCAAACTGGTCGTAATCTTTTTGGCAGAGAGACTGCAAAGAACAATAAGGACACTACTGTCAGACTGTACATCCAATAGTCCCCTACAAAGACGTTCTATAGGTTCGTCGCGCAGTCCTCTTCCACCTCGTCATCCAGTGGCAAGTGAGCAAGTGGTAAGGAAGAAAGACTGCGAGACGAGACCACAGATCGCCTATATCGGAGGCTGTTCACTTTGGAGCGGACCACACTTTTTTTTGAGAGGGAGGGGGTTTATGCAATTTCAAAATAATGAAATTCCTGCAGAGCAAAAACTCGTGCAATGGAAGCCATAGGGAGAAAAATCTAGCAAGTGCTTTCTTCTATTCTGGTTATGTTTTTGCGTTAACAAAATTCTTGCACAAGGTATTACCCCCCCCCCCCCAAAAAAAAAAAAAAATCATGCAAAACCTATGGTGAGAAAAGCATTTGACGCCCCTGAAAATTGCCACCCCCTCCTTCCGCTTAAGAGCAAGATAATCTTCCACAGCGTCATATTTGCATTCATTAGAGTCGCAATTAATTATTGGACAGAAAATCAGCACCTGAATGGTCTTTTCTCGATCAATTCCTCTAGCAAGCATCATCGTCAACACTTCTTCACTGAACTCTGAATCAGGCAGCGTGTCGGTGAGGAGTGCGCTCGCCTTGTCTTCTTCGTCCATCTCATTTATCCACTTGTGGTTCATGATCTGTACCATGGTGTACCTCTTTGCCACGTCACGGACCAGCATGTGACGAATGAGGTGCTCACATTCTAAAGAAGAATTAAAATGTTACAGGCAATTGAGCGAGAAGCGCGTTTTACAAAGGCTAACGTGTCAAAAATCCCCACTATTTATCTAACCAATAACAACAAAGACAACTTGTTTTCAGCCAATCATTTGCAGAACTAAAATCGAACTTTCATGCTTTTTCTGCGCTTTTCAACCGTTTCCTTCTTCTTTTTTTTTTTCTCTTTTTGTTTAGTTATATTTTTTCTCACGGCTCGGCCACTTATGTGTTTCCTTGGTTTTATTGTAAGTTAAATGATTCCAGCTAGGGTTACGGTTGGTTTACTGCAATTTTTTTTCAACAGGAGACGGGCATGGAATTCTGAACATTACCATTTTTTTCTCTCTGAAGGCGGTCGTTAAAAAGAAAATCACGCTAAAACTCATATTAATGCAGATTGAATAGTGCAACCACCTAAAACTTCACGCATAAAAATAAATATTTTTTTTTTTACGGTCTTGTCAGAAACCACTGAATACATTTGAATAAACAGCATCTATGGAAACGTTTCGTCGAGGGAGAACATGACGTTCTGATGTGACTTAAGAGAACCACGATAAACAACGTTCTCACGCGTGAAAAATACATCGACCATAAATTTCACGAGGTCATGGTGCGAGTGGACGAGTTCTCACGCAAATTTTCGCGTGTACGTCCCACGATCCGCGAGGCGAGTTTGCCTGGCTTCAGCGGTCTACTAGACTGGAACTGATCGGCGTTATTCAATTAAAATACTTTCCCAATCTATAAAAAATCAGCTGATTGCTTTCGAGTTGACCCTCGGACAGCAAGGGCAGTTTGATCGCAGGGTTTCGCGTGCGTTGAGCGGCTCACTGAAGTGTGAACAGCGGAACTTTGTGTGACTACCCGCCTAATAACTAAAATATGAATCCGTGAAACAAACTGTTTTACACTCTAACTCGAAGAAAGCAGACATGGGAATGATGTTGAGAAAGGTGATGATTTTAATATCAGAAATTCACCAGTGCACAGGAATGGAGCTGTTCTAACAGCAATTAAATCTAAACATAGATCACCTGATTTTCAATTGGGATTTTTTTTTTTTTTTTCATCTTTTTGTTATTTTGACCATTGCTTTACCAATCTAGACTTTAATTAGACTGCAAGAAGTCAACTTTAACAAGACCCGATGCATGCATGTTGCAGGTACTGCTTGCCGGCACACTAATTAACAACAGTGGTACAAAGAAAATGAAAGCTATGGAACAGTTCTTTCATGTGGTACTGTTTATTATGCTGTGCAAGGTGGTTCTAACTTTTAATTCTGTGGATGAAACCCTAGTGTGTGACCATTCAAATGAGAGCAATTGAGCAGTACTTTCATGTGGTACTGTTTATTATCCTTTAAAAGGTGGTTGTAACTTTAACGTCTGTGGATGAAACCCTAGTGTGTGACCATTCAAATGAAAGCTATTGAGCAGTACTTTCATGCGGTACTGTTTATTATGCTGTATAAGGTGGTTCTAACTTTTAAGTCTGTGGATGAAACCCCTGTGTGTAACCATTCAAGTGAAAACTATTGAACAGTAATTTCATGTGGTATTGTTTGTTATGTTGTCCAAGGTGAATGTAGCTCAACTCTGTGGATGGAACGACATTTAGTCGTACAGGATTTTCAATTAAAGGGTTGAGATATCGTTTATCCCAGGAAATTTTGCTCCCGAACCAGCGAGCTTTGGGAAGAAAGCGTTCACGAGTTCTTCCTAATGACAATGGCGGTAGCAAAACGTTAACTAAAACATTCACTGACCTGTGGACATGAAGAAAGGAATTCTGAATCGACCGTCCAAGACGCGTGAACGCAAACTTTGCAATGTACTCCCGTCAAACGGCAAAGCACCACACACCAGCACGTAGAGTACTACTCCCAAACTCTGCAAAAATACAAGCTCGTCAGTCTACAGTTTCTCCCAACTAGCCCTTTACATTTCGTTTGGTACGTATTTTGAGAATTGCTTCAAATATCGACTGAAGACAATTTATCTTTGCTGATCACTGTCTTGATTCTTATATTCCCAAAACTGAATTTTGTATGGACGCTGTTTGGAGAAGTAAGCTCTACATCATATGTAGGTGTCTACCTTAGAGCCGTCCGACTGAGAAAGGTCTGCATCAAAGGTGTGGCTGCCTAAAAAGGCAAGGGCCTCTGAGTTACAGGTGTCTGGCTTAGAGAGGTCTGCCTTAGAGGTGTGCGTCTTAAAGAGATGTCTTTCTTATAGAGACACCAGCTTCAAAGAGGTGTCTACTTAAAAAAAAAAGTCTGCTTATAAGCAGTTTGTCTCAGAGGGGTGTTCACTTAGGACAAGTGTCCGCCTTCCCGAAATGTCCCACATAGAGAGACGCGTCCCTTAGAAATTTATGTCTTACAGACGTATCTACTTAGAGGGATGTACAACTGTATGCCTTAAAAATCAGTTCACCTTGCAGGCTGAAGCACAAAAGGCACATAGTCTACGTTTGAGCTTTAATTACCAAAGTGATCGTTATTCAAAGTTGGTTGGACCAGACATTGGCAAACAAATGACTACTTTTCACTGCGTCAATGCCATGCAACAGTAAGTAAGAACACATGGCTAGTGTATCAAGCGGGACACCTGGTGATGTCTAATATGACTGTTTATGCATGACGGCCTCTCGCTGCCTTCAACAACTTGCGGAGTTAGAGGACGTTGTTCTTGTTTCACAATTTACAAACTTGACGAAAATCAGCAAAGTCTTCAAGTACTATTCACCTAAAGCAAACCCAACTTCCTTAGCTAAATGTTTCCAACGCACGCTGTGGTGTGAACAAATCTTTCCATGCATTGTCGTTTTACGGGCCGCCGTCGGGTCCCGGTTCACTTGTTTCTTAACAGCCTGAAGGTATTTCACAGCAGGGACGCTAATTTGAGCGTCGGAAAAAACAGCCGCAATGAACCTATCGACGTACAACTGAGGGCGTTTTAAAGTGCCATATCTACGAGCTCTTCTGCAACTTCTCCCTGAGTCCCGTAAATAGTACATGATTGATAAAATCCTCAAATTTGGTTCCTTGCACGAGAAAAATGCAAACACTGGCACGCGAATACATGGCAGACAAAAACGCGCGCGTCGCGTGGGGACGCGCGTGAGAGTCCGTTTAAACTGAAAACGCGCGAGAAAGCCCACTCCAAAGCTCTCCGTTTTGTACAGGTAGCATTTGAACAGCATCTGGTAAATGCAAAAGGTGCGACATATAATACCAGCCAAAAGGAGTGACTTATACCAACGGAAACACTGGCGGAGTGGGAGTTAAAGAAATTAAATTTCACGCCCCTCACGTCCATTGCCCTTGACGAGAAAACTCACAGCAAACAAACACACGCAGAACAAAAGATCAATGGAAACTTAATTTTCTCCGACAGAGGCGCTTCCAGTCATTAACCTTAAGTGACCTGCTCACGTTCAGTGATTTTACTTCCAAAATCAATTACTATGCACACTTGTTTGAATCAATCTCTCAAGTCTATGGATGAAACCCTAGTGTGTGATCATTCAAATGAAAGCTACAGAGCAGTACTTTCATGTGGTTCCATTACTTTTGCAGTGCAAGCTACCTCACGGTACTTTCAAGTGGTGCTGTTTGTTTTTCAATATATTGCAAATGATTTTTTTTTCTTTCAACTTTGACCTTCAGCACCCCAGGAAATAACAGAAATTCACACTCCGAGTTCTTAAAAAATCGCAAGGAATCTTAGCATAAGCAAAGAGCACAAAATCCCAATGGGTTTTCTTCGTTTTTCCCTCCAAGGAAGTTGTAGACTACGTGATGTGTGGGCAAACACAGTGCACTATGTTTCTACGCCTACTCAAAAGGGGCGTTTTATGACTATCACATGAAGTCTCTTCCGGACACACATGAACGTTCCTATCATCAGCCGCTGAACCCATAGCCCCTCAATATTTCAAGATCAAGATAAAAAAAATTCTCATAAACTTGCCAATATGCGGACTTTTCGTAACACCAGCTATAATTTCTTCATCTGTTTGGGCGAATTCTTTTGCAAAGAGTCATGAGTCAAGACCAGAACGGAAGAACCCGAACGGCCGCCCTTGTTATCAAGGTTGACAACCAGCTGCGTTTTTTTCCTTTATTTGTTCGCTGATGAACCACAAGCTTCATCAGAAACTGACAAGATCAGAAAGCAACATATTTTTTTCAGAATATCAATTGTTATAATCCATCAATTGGAAATATTTTCGCTCGCGCGCCACTGGTATAAACGCACCACGTTACAGAATATATTTCCCAACTTTCAAAACTGCGCGTGTTGCAAAAATTATTTGAAGGATAATAAACACAATAACCTACATTTGGCGCGAGAATATGCTCGGATATTCGTCCTGGGACATTATCTGTTCCTCAAAGCTCGGAGATATTATCCGCGGCAAATATCCAAGCATATTTTCGCACCAAGTGGAGGCCAATATATCTTTTAACCAGCGAGTTTGCAGGGCATACGTTACGTAACACCTACCCAAATGTCCACTTCCGGTCCACAATACGCCTTTCCTTCAAAGAGCTCCGGCGCTGCATAAGGCGGACTGCCGCACCAAGTCTTGAGATGTTTTCCTTCTTGGAATATGTTACTGAATCCAAAATCTGTGAAAATGAAGCAATAACTATAATATAGATGATCGAAGGTCCATGAAGTTGAAAAAAAAAAAAAGAATCTTGAACGAGACCGACTTTATCACGAGACCTAATACATGAATAACTTTCCCCAACTGGGACCGACTAATTAAACAAACTTCTTGATATCCTACTAATATTAAATTGGTTCTTTCACATTCTATGATAAACGGGACATGGATTCTCCGCATTTGCGCGGGACAATAAAAAGCACTTTGGTGCTTGCTTTCCTAGACGTTTAACTAAAAATTGTCTCCCAGAAGTAACTGAAATAGGTTTTTCTTATAGAAAACAGTTTCCTTTAGAGCAACACTTTATCACGGCAGATCGGTGCAAATAACTCACGCGCATTCCGTATTGCTTTACATAGGGACTACTTAAGTTTCTTTCACTCCCCTATGAGTCAATGTATTATTATAATATTAATTATGATAAATAACATCAGTGCGTTTTAAGCCAATGCCTATTTTAACTATTCGAGACAATGTTCATGACAATCTTTTCCTTTTTCTCTTTTTTTTTTTGAGTCTTCTATGCAACTGGGCATACATTTTCTGATTTTGCAGTTTTTATTGCAGAGAGCAACATTACAAGCTAGTTTTGTTTCCCCTCAATATTCAATATTCAAGTGGAAATCACTCTTTGTACTTTGTCTGAAGTCTGCCAAAGAACAAAGAGCGCTTTTCACTTGAATGTTGAAAGTAATTCTTGTTTGTTCTAGTTTTGCATTGTTACGGGATGTCATTGGGATGTCGTTGTTACGGGATGTCAAAGCTCACAGTTTTCCACGAGCTACGCTCTCGGAAAACTGTTCACTTCTCGGAAAAGATAATCTCCGCGGACAAATATCCGAGCACATTTCCGCGTTAAGAGCTGTAAATAAACTTGTAGCTTAGGAGTATACCCCAACTACAGGAGAAGATTTTAACATTTTTCTTTTTCGTTTTCAGTTTAAGCTGTGACTTGCTCTATGCTTCTCAAACTTATTAATAATTCAGCAATTTTAAACAAAGGAAATCAAGACCGTGACGGTGTTTGGATGTCTGATCTTAATTAGCATAGAGTTTAAGATTATATTTTTCCATTTTCTCCTTCGTTTTAGTTTCGATTGAGCAGATATATCAAACACTCAAGACAGTGTTTGACCACATTTCCAAACACCTCGAAGTTCGTCGAAAATACTCCGCTGCGCTTCGTATTTTCAACCCTTTTCCTGGTGTTTGGAAATGTGGTCAAACACGGTCTTTCGTGTTTGATGTATTACATGCAGGACTATTGATATGATATGGTATTCCACAAACAATGCCTTTCAACTGGTATATAATATGTGTGGTCTTAGGGTCTGAAATATTGCCATTTCACAAATATTCCCCCAAGAGTGAAAGGTATAACTCTTTTATGGTGTCTATGTACAGTGCAAAGTACTCTTTACATAGATATATTCTCACCTGCTATTTTAATATTAAAATTCTCATCTAATAAAAGATTCTCTGCCTGAAAAGGGAATAAAATGCCAAGTATTAACACCAATCTTTACTGAGGATGCATTCATGTATGTCGCATGAAAACTGGAAAGTTGAAACTAGTTATTAACAGCAATTTCATGATTAATCAAGAAAAATGTTATGGAAAGCTTCCAGTGAGCATGTCTTAAAGCTACAAATGATGTCTTACACATTTAAGCATTCAAGCGTATACCCAGCATATTCTCAGCACATAAATAATATTGCATCATTCTGGGAAGCGTCTCGCATGGGTACCCTCATCTCAGACGTGCTTTCCCTGTTTGAAATTATTCTCTTTTCTTTTGTTTTTTTTTTTGTTTTGTTTGTTTTTTTTGTGTATTTTTACTATTTTAGATAAATTTGTACCTATACATTCCCAATAAAGCTGATTTAAAAAACTTCCGATCCGATTTTAACAACAAGGAATGCAAGTCTTGCCATTGCAGTCAGAGGAGTTTAGATCTGCGCATGAGCCAGGATTCCACGGGTTCTTGGGCCACAAGGCATTCAAGTAGTTTTACATTTTCAGCGTTTTCCTTGAGCATGTGAGTCTCAAGTGCAGGGGACTGTGTTCAGAGGTTGTTTCCCCTCCCCTGTCCCTCCCTTCTCTTTCCACTGTTTTATCAGTACAACAGGTGCCCACTTTCTCCCTTTCGCGTGGGAGCTTAAGCCTGGGTTGCCAGGATTTGCCAGCCATGGGAGCAGTCATTATCATTTATTTCGTACAAATATTATTTCAAATTATATTTATTTATTTCGTAGACTCACTTTCAAGTCTCTGTGAACAACATTCTTTTTGTGGCAGTTCTCAACAGCTGATGCAATTTGTATAAACTTCTTTCTAGCTTCCTTTTCAGTCATTCTACCGTGGGCTACCAAATGATCTAACACAGGATTAAAAAGACAATATGAACATGCTGAGGGTTTGAGTCAGCACACATCAAAGCAAGGGAAAACCCACATTTACCCCTCCCCCTACACTTTCATTTGATTATGCAATAAGACTTGGTTCACACAAGTGACCTACTGTAAACACCAGCGGATGAGCCGCATTTGCAGATAAGCTGCACCCTGAGTTTAGCAACTCAAATTTTGAGAAAGATTCTTACCATGTACATTTCTTGATTTATTGAATGTAAACACTAACATTTAAAACAGAGAATACTTCAAACTGAAACCCCTACATGTACCTAAAATTTGAGTTCTGCAATAGTATGGACATGATGTCTACCAACTTTGACATGTGTTAGATCTTTCTCTGGTATTTTTCATTCCTGTCAGTTTTTGCAATAGAATTTTACATACAATAACAAGAACTCTTTCATTCATTTGTTCATAGCTTAGCAGCCAGGCATTTCACCAGGAGATGGAGTACTCGACACAAACAGCTTTCAATTTCTTTGATCACAGCAATCACAGCCGACTTTGTGCCAGAATGGAGATTCCCTGCTGTGCGATGTTTAGGTGCTTACAGTAGCCTTAAAGTAGCTAAAATGAAGGTTTGATGCATGCTGTTTAACAGCAAGAAATGTAAGCTTATGCTTATGAACAAAAACCGGCTGTTTCAGGAGCCACCAAACTTGTAAGAACAATGATCGGTGTGTAGACTGATATTAAATTAGTTTTCTGAAGTGAGTATTAGTTTGCTTTACACTTATAAATTTTCAAATAAAAGCATCAATTTATGCAAATTTATGGCACATTGTCCAGATGTTCTTGCAAAAAAGCCTCTTCCCCAGTGCGACTTCTCCACCAGTGTTTGTGGTAATTGCTTATGTCGGTAATGTGAACTTCCACATAAAGACAAAGGAAAAGATCAGTATTTTCCTCATGTTGTTATGTTCATGCTGTTATGTTGCTATTATGTCATTATGTCAGGATGTTCACACTACAAACATGACATACATGCAACATTCTGCTTACATGTATGTCATCATATTTATGTGATTATGTCGATGTTTGTCATTATGGCACTAGTATGAAGTACATTTAACAGAAATCTTACACAGTAATCGTACGACAACTAAATTCAGGTTGATTATTTAAGAGCATTTTTCAATCTCTTACCAAAAATTTCTCCTTTACTGGCATACTCTGTTACTAGGTACAACATCCTGTCTGTTTCCATCACCTGTTGCAAAACAAACAAAAACATACAGTACATGTACGGGCCTACAAACCACGCCACACCACCCATGGCTGTAATCAATGTCATCTGTCCCCTCCCATCTCCAGACACTTCCTTCCCACCCCACAATTTGGTTGTTGTTTAAACATCTTCAAGCCTGATGCCTTTTGTAGACAGCCTGGAGATGGTCATCCGTCACAAAGTTATTAAATGAACCACCTTGAATTGCACTATGACATCAAAAAACACAGCAAAACTAGATAAAAATTTATTTCTAAATATTATGCCTGTAACAATGAAAAAATTAGAAATATGTACATGAACAAACAGGGCAAACGCATATCACACAATTACCACTACAATATCAGGAATCCTAGACAGTACAGTTGCCATATCAAGTTCCTCATACCAGGGGATGAATGAGAAGATATGTAAATGATTATTCCAGAATCAAACCCCTTTCGAAAATCCCAAAACCATAACCTCAATAAGGGTGGTATCTATTTCCAAACATACATGTACTCCCTTCAGCATAATTGCCTCATATTCTGATCACAGAAACAATATCCAAATATATCCAGTCCCAAGAAATTTGTGCCCAACATATTTGATACTTTTTGTGTGGCAAGTTTAAAAAATTAAATTTACAAAGAATATGTGTGTGTATAGGCCTATCAAATACTGCTTTTGCCACTCAGGAATTTTTGCCATTTTTTAAAGTCACTGTCTCATTCAATACTACAACCAAAAAGCTACAAATTTAGTATGTTCTTCAATAAGCTCTTTCGATGTTATTGTTAAACTATAACCCGAGCATTTCAATTTGTCTCAAGATATTCAGCTGAACCCACCTTGAGAAACAAGTATGGCTGACAATGAGGGAAGTCTGGTCAAAATACTTGTGTTCATTCTGAGCCAGGAGTTAATTACACAAGGGTATTCTTCATGAGCACTGAAAGGGCATCTATGCCAGCTCACATAGATTTATCTAGGAGACTCCCAGAGTGAAGCAGTCTATTGTACTGCAGCAGTCTATTGTGTGGGTCACCAAATCAACCAAAGGATCTTGGGATCCTGTCATTATGTCTGACCAAATTCTCAAAACCAGGCTAGAGTAAATGATGTAATGCAAATAAAAGAGGAGAAGTTATAATAATTGGTATTTTCTGCTTAGCACTGGATTGGTTGAGCGGTTGCCATATCGTGCAATTTACACAGTTTGTCATTGATGTGAAGAAAAAGTTCATGACCCATAATTGGCTCTCAGCAATGCAATTTATTTTCAAATCTCACTATTTTTGTTCTCTTAACGGCATCTTTTTTCCCAGCCAATGAGAATGGAACACTAAACCAACCAATCAGATTTCCAGGCTAGAAATCAAATTATAGGAACTTCAATTTATTCACGAATCACAATATTTTGTGCCCTAAATTGCATCTTTTTCTTTTTTGCATACAAAGTGAGATGTAAGAGTGTTTCTGGTTCTGCTTTCAACACACCATCTAATGAATCAATAAAACATTGGTACTGACCAAGGCGATTAAAAATGGATGCAATAAAGTGCCAATTGAACTTCATGTCATGAAATTTTGGTCTAAATTTATATAAATACTTTAAATTTCAAATCAAACTCATGCTGCACGCTAATTCAATTCTGAAATCATGTGTATGATTTCAGACCAAATTGCACTCCACTCAGTTCAATTACCATGATTATAAATTACAAACGCTGCACACACATATGATTTTAAAACAAAATTATAGAAAACCCAGAATTTCAGAGGCTGGATGGGATCCAAACCAAATCAATAATATTCTTTTTTTTAGCAAACACTGTTTTTTCCCCCTCATTTCCAAGAATTTAAAAGCCCAAAACAGACTAGAGTACAATTTACCAAATCATGTCTAAGTTATCATGGCATTTATTATGTTATCATCATACTCTAAATCACTTGAAGATTTTTGATGAAATCTCTGTTTTTGATGAAAACAACTCAAATTCCATACCCAGAAACATACACGTAGTGACAGCATTGACGTCTACTGAAGGTAGAAAAAAATTAATATACCCTCCCCACCCCCACCCCCACCCGTCAACTGCCCTCGTAAAAATATAGCAGTCAATAAATAAATAAATAAATAAATAAATAAACAAAAGAACTTGAGTACTATAGAATGTAATTGTCAAGGAATTATGAAAAGGAATGTTTTTGTTGTGAGGCACATACATGTAACAAAAATGACATTGAATAAAATAATAATATATTGATTTATTAAGAAGCCAAATCTGAAAAAATTAGAAACAAACTTATATGGTTTAATGCTTCATCTGTGAATGCACTTAATTAGGTCTTAAAGACCTTAATTAAATGCATCGAAGACTGCAGCAAAAACATGTTATTTAGTAAGAAAACAAAACACAACAACACAAAAAAATGGTGGCTTCATGTCTACAGATACAGTACATGAATTAAACAAATAGTAATTTTGTCATTATTATATTTATCCAAAAAACTATTCAATTACATGCATTCAACTATTTGAGACTACACATTTTCTAACCAATGAAGAACCTAAAGATTTCCCTTCTGCTCTTGAAACACAAGTTACACATCATCGAAAGGTAAGACCCAGAGATTTAAAGTCAAAGGAATTTGCATCCACTTCAACTTAAATATTTACAATGCCTGTTGATGTTGCCAACATATCTGGAGATCATTTTATTGTTTGGTCACACACTGACTTAAACTTCTTGAAAGCACTTCAAAGGACTTCACTGTTGTCTGTTTCGGATGATAAACACATTCATTGCAAGAATTTTAAACCCCTTCAAAATATATAAAGAACTACAATTTTGTCTTTGCTCATGCTCAAATGTTGTGATGCAGGTAACATGTAAGATATGATCTGTGTGAAAATTATAAAGATACATTGTAGACTTTTGTGAAGTCTCACAGCTGTGAGAGAAACGTTGTGATAACCTTTGCAAGAAATTAAACCGTTTCACATGGTCTCATGGATTAATTTTATTAGAACTGGTCCAATAACCCATACAACACTGATTCGTCAAACAATTGGGTTTTAAATGCAAATCAGAGCTGTATGGTAAATTTTGAGGATTAAAGCTTAGTTACAAATCCAACTGCTTAGCGTTGTGTTTTGCCAAAACACTTGGGTTGAATAGAAATTTTAGAAGCATTCAAGTGTGGCGAACGCACGTCTGTGACAGCCGGGCAAATGTGAGGTGATCTAAACAGATGCCTCCAAAAAACAGCACTCTCAATTAAAAAAGAGAAGGCATTGCTACTAAACAACAAAAAGCGAACGAAATGGAATAATTATTAAGCTGAATAAGCCTACAGTTGATCCAGTAAAATCAAAAATTCAAAATGTCACCCATTGCAATTTCTAAACCATCGTGTTTCCGCGACATCTAAGGTTCAGACCTCCAACGAAATGAAAGTATTTACTTGTAAAGTAACTTAACAGCAAGTTCGTAACGTCGGTTGAGTTAATTTCATACGATGGATGTCAAACAACCGCAGTTGCAAATTTGTAAACAAAAACATCGCGAGGGAAAAAAAAGCGATATTTACTATTTTACAGCAGCTCCTTGCAGAGATGAATAATATTTCAAGCGTAAGAGGGAAAATTTCTCTTGAGAATTGTACATCGAGATTGTACCCAATATGAGTCCATTGTCCTCTAAAGCGAAAATTAGAGTATTTGTCAAGGATCATTCGGTGGTGGTGGAATCTTACATGAAACCAACAACATAAGATGTTTATTTCAAGTCAAATCGGTTACATTATATGCACGATTGTAGAGGGATGAAATTTTTCCGAGTGATTTCGCTTCCATGCAGATCCCGAAAGGCCTAAAACCGTGCCGATATCGAAAGAAACAGGACGTGACACGGGCACTTGAAAAACATAGCCGATATGACGCTAGTCTTGTCTTGCCGGCAAGCAATCTGTGTGTATACACGTATTGTGTTTTCTTCCACGCTAGCTGTCACGAACTGTAGGAAAAAAGAATTGTAGTCATTCTTTTCCCTCAAAGCTTTGTTGATGCTTCTCAATCAAACTGAGAGCAGAATAAAATTTCCGGTAGTTTCATATTCAATTGTCGCTGCGAATCGAAGACAGCGGCCAGAGATGAAGAGATGGTGCACATCTGCGAGTGGACATGTCATGTAAGCCGACGGCCTTTGACGACGAAAGTGCCAACTCAACCACAAGCAGCGAGAGAAAAAAAATATAAATATACAACATATAGATAATACTCACAACTTACCTGATAAAGTTTAATAATGTGCGGGTGATCCAGCATTTTCATGACCTGTACTTCGCGAAAAATTTTCTTCAAGTTGTCTTGATCCAATTGACTTTTGTCGATAATTTTAACGGCAACCTGGTCGGGAAAGAAGCAAACGGAAAAATAAAGTGCTCGGAAACGAACGAAGATAACCCAAAATAAACGTGGTGAATATTTCGACCAAAAGTTTGATTAGAAGTAAGCTCTCGGTCCTTTCGACGCAGTAGTTACATAGTATAAAGTTGTGTTGTAATAGACGCTAATCGCACGAGCTTGCTATCGCTGCGAACTCAAGTCACAAACAACATAAGATGAAGTCGCATATTTAGACACACGAAGTACCTTGGCCTTAGTGATGCAGTGTGTAGCAAGCTTGACCACTGCAAAATTTCCCTTTCCGATAGTCTTCTCGATATTGTAGTAACCAATTCGTACCACACTACCATGGCGATTATGCTGCCCTCGCGATTTATCCGCCATTTTCGCATGATTACATGTTCCCAAGACGCAAACTGCGCATGCTGGAACAACACGCGCGAGCTCCGCGCGTGGAATACCAGACCGGAAATTGTAAAAAAATACGCGCTCTTTTCTACGTGTTCATCGTTGCCGATAAAATGAAGATTCCCAGCTGCTCCGAAACTGCTAGAAAACACGCATTTCCTCTACTTTTTAGACATCCGTTACTTGGCTTGAGAAATCTGTCGCCAGTAAGTTGTTTAGAAATGATGTATGTGCATGGATTTTTTCTGCTTTTTTTTTCTCTTCTTTTTTTCTCAGTAGTGGATCTGAATAATAATGCAAAAGGTGGCAGCTGAATTGTAACGAAGGAGGAAATAAAGCAGTGTTTACGTCATGGTTCGTTCAAATAGGAGAGAATGGTAGAAAAAGCTTAATCTATCATAGGACAGCGAGACCTTTGAATCAATATGACAGGGTCATAAGGGGAAGCCAGACCATGCGATACGAAGAAAGCGAAATTAAAATGCTTGGACTGTCATCAGTGTTTAATTAAGTCACGGGTTTAATGAGATCCTACAAAACCGGTCTTTTTTTTCGGTTACATTCTGCACGCGTGCTGTAAGGTCTTTCCTGATGCACGCGAATTCATCTAATTTAACCCGGCGGATCTCTTCTAGCTTCGCGAGAAATTTTTTAAAAAAATACGAGATTTTCGTTGCGATAAACCATATTGCGCGCGCGAATATATGCAGTTGCGTTAGAAAGAAAGGAAGACAAAACACACACACACACGCAAAAAAAAAAAAAAAAAAACAGTGCGGAAGTGAAATTCGACAGCGCTAAAACTTGAAAAAGTACCAATTTACAAATAAAGCTGTGAATATTATTACTGAGAAGGACTGGTCGTGTCTGATAAAATATAAGAGGGTATGTACGCGTTAGACAAATTCGATAGGACATGGTATTCTTGACACATCCGTAAGTAAAGGCTAACAACACTATTTCGCTTCTAAGCATGTTGCAACTGATTTGCATTTACTCTTGACAACTACTTTGACATTTTCCTCTTGGCTTTCCAAATTCTTCAAACGTTCAAAGAGACGACAGGGGCGCACGTGTGGAACTTAAACTCACTGGCCTTTACTTAAAGTTCTCTCTTGCTGGGTTTTCGTTGGGTAACCAACGTACAGATGAAAAAAAGAAAAATAACGACTGGAAAAAATTCATGATCAAGCAACTAGCGTACTACGGCCTGCCGTATTAACCAGCGACTACTGTGCCGAGCCGGTTTGGGAGTTTTGCTGTCCGGTTTCCTTTTTTCTTTTTTTCTTTTTCTTTTTTTTAATTTTTTAATATTATTATAATTTCTTTTTTTGTTTGAATACGGTCGATAGTGCATACAAGGCAGGGAAACCTAAGAATGATTCGAGAAAAGTTGTATTTCCACCATGTCTAGTAATTTTCTAGCGACATTCACGTATATATGGTGATGGTCTGTATTCAATTGCGCCTCAGTTATCGGTTTGTAAAATAAAATAGATAAAATCTAAAAAGGCTGGATTTCACCAGCGAATAAACATAAGCCACATGATGATACGTAGACACAGCGAGATGTTGATCAGTAATTATCACCTGTTGCCAAGAAATTTCCCGAGAAAAAGGTTTCACTTTACAATACCTTACTGCGCCTGCGCATACAGCTTAGGCAATTGCTTATTACTGGCGCTAATGTAGTGGAAACCAGCGTTGAGCTATCGACAGTTTGGTCTGTTTTTATTTTTGTTTCTTGGCTTTTGGTTAATTCCACATGTTCTACCGGGCAAAAACCGTTCTTTCCGTATTTTGCAAATTTTGCGCACGAAAACCAGTCAAGTCTGTGTACAGCTGCCCCCTCCCCTCCCCGATTTTTTTGAGGGGAGGGGCTGGCTGAACACAGGTTAAAACCAGTCATAGTTGATTTATTTGGACTTGAAATTCACGTTTCGGGCCCCTCCACATCTGCACTTCGCCGGAGAAATTTAAAAGTGGTGTTTCACCTCTGAAAACGTATCAAATGTTTCCTGTCCACAATGCGTCAGAGAAATTTGAAAACGCAGCAGTCACCGGTCATTTTAGATTTGCGGTAGAGGAAAACTCGGATATGCCGGGAAATCACATAATTCTCGTGACGCCATCGTTTTCGAAAAGCTCCGTTTTTAAAATGTTTTCCGTCTACACCAACTCGCGGAATGCAGGGCTTTTTAAATTCCTCCGGTTTGGCTTCGAAAAGCTCAGTTTTCGTGACGGATTAGTGTGGACGATAGGCCTAACCGTGCAAATAAAGCTGCGTTTAAAAATTTCTCCGACCCGAGTGTGGACGGGGTCTTAGATCAACGTAAACGTGAAGTAATTTAAACCTGATCCGGATAGACGTATGTGGAATTCATCCAACTTGAAAAGCGGAAAACATGAAGAAATCTTGCCATAGCCATTGAAATGAAAAGCAGACAAGACTTGCCTGTGATGTTAATAAGATCTCAAGCGAGAAGCAAGCGTGCAATGCCTCAGCGAATTACCCCTTAGACGTACTGGGGATGTATGCCATCCTTCAGAGCTTCAGAATTTTGATAAGAGGATTTACTCTTCAATGCTGAAATTCGCCGAGATTTTGACCTCTCGCCTGAGCTGTATATCTCCATGTCATTCGACATAACCACATTCTGACATGCAGGTCAAGCCAAATTTTAACCTTCTTTGATAGGATTCTCATGGTTTCTTTTTTCAGTTTTTCAGAGCAACATTGCAAAACCGGTAACGTTTGACTCTCTTTTATCATTTTGGATAATGTTCCCGTCAATTCGGTTTTTGCTGACTTTCTGAAAAAATTGTGAAATCCAAAATGGTGGACATAATAACGTCATATGACGTCATATGACGTCGTATGACGTCCTGACCAACAAGGGTAAAAAAAAAAAAAAAGAAACATATACGTCATCTTGTGAGCCGAGGCGCTATACGAGCAATATAGAAAAAGTAACAAAACCTATTCGATTTTGTTTTGCAAGGTTCCGCTTACAAAACATGGGCGTAATTTCCATCCCGGAATGTTTCTCTCGCTTTCGAGTGGATCATTAATTTATCGGCCTTTCGCAACAAGGCAAGTTTGAAATAGCGCACGAAAATATCTCTCACCTAGGGAACACATCTCATACACAGTGAAAACTAAGATGTAGACCAACGGATAGGGCTCTGAATTCTTGAAAACTTGCGCATGCCGCTCTGATTTTTAGTATCTGAGAGTCGAGGGAAACTGGGTTGAGTATGTTAAGAAGCCGTCTTCAGTCAGTCAGTTATGTAACGCCAGCGTTCAATTCCAAATGAAAATACGAAAACTTCAAGATACTCAGAACTTAGCCGTTTCACGTTTTTGTTTTGCAGAGGACGGCAAAGACATGTACAAAGATTTATAACGCACGTGCACAGCTATTGTTCGACTCATTAAACCTTTCGTTTGGTGAAGTTTCCATTCCCGTAGCCTTCGTGGTTTGCTTAAGCTCTCCACTAACTAACTGAACGTCCCTATAATTAACAGCCTCCAGTAACCACAAAAAAATCAGAGCCAAATTTTCAAATATACTCAGGGGCACCCAACGGATGGTTTCGGTAAATTATCTGTTCGGAAGTCCTTTAATCCCCTCTGATTTTCTGAAGAGAATTGCCACCTTGAACTTTCGTGATATGAGAAATTTGATGTCTGTTGTTTTCGGATCGTAAAAAAATGCTGTTTTGGGTACCGAAAAAAGGTCAGCTATCATTTTCGGAAAGGCGATAAGACCTAAGGTTTTCGGGGAATGGACAAAAAAGCCCTAATAAATTCGACAATACCCAAGTTCCCCTGGAATAACCGAACAGATAAAAAATTTTTAGCGCAACCTAAAATTAACCTGCAGAGCTTTAAAAGTACTCCAGATAGCCTAAAACAGGGTTTAAAAGCATTTGAGAGAAAACGATCGTTGGGTGCCCCTGATATACTGTCTTAATTCTTGGAAAAATCAGATTGAAATTTACTGATTTCTCATGAATTTTTAAACTCAGTGTTTGATGAATGATATATTGTTTCATAGCCAAAATTCACGCCCAACATCCGATGCCGATAAATATCATTAAAAGCGATGACTGACCAACACTTGATTTTATCTACTTCGAGTTGACGAGATACTTTTAAGCGTACGAACTAGACGAGATTTCAAGAGTAAGATACGTTCTTAGCTTTGAGTAAGAAGATCTATTATCTCCCAGAAGGAACTGGCGTTTAAAACGTGCGGCTGCAAAACCTCTTGACAATGGCGGTGATCTACGTTCTTATTTGAGAATTTCCGCTTACGTGCCAAAGTTGGGCAGTTTCTGTAGAAACCAGCTTCACAAATAAGAGTAAACAGTAATAACCGTGTTAGTAGAGGTAATATCGGCCCGTAAACAATTTAAGTGAATGTTCTAGATAGGTGATAAGACCTTTGGAGGGAAAAGTACAACATTATTTCTACATGCAATCGACTTTTTGGTCTATGTTGAAAATTTGAAATCTCTTCTGTCTCTTCAACAGACTATCATACATTTACTTCAGTATTAATTCGGAGAAGTTTACAAAACATCAACAAATCTTGGGTTTTCGTGGCGTTGCTACTGTTGCGATTTAGATAAATTGAATGTTTCAATTGTGCGGAACAAAAACGGTTTGGATTAAAATCCCAATCTTTTCAATCGAAGGGAGTATTTCACAATTGAAATCAACTCTCTCGTGGTATGAATTCAATAACAATGTGTTTCTTTTATATAATGACTGAAATTTCAAAAGACTGCCCCGCAAAAGTGTGGATATAACTTGAGGAAATTTCAAGCGAAACATATCGCACTTTTCAAACGGGAATTAACATAACTATACCAGTATAGAAAGTATACGGAAGGGATATTGGGCAAGTCTCAGGCTTTCACACACAGCAATCGGAAATGTAGTTTGTATTGTTCGTGGCGAAAAACGCAGAATTAGTTTGTGTTTTGAAGTCTGCGTGGCCGGATGTTATCGAAACATGCCTTTGCACGCGAGTTTTTCAAGTTGAAACTCTCGAAACTCTTCTGACAACGAACCGTGAAATCGAGTCAATACTGTCCTTTGAAGGAAGCCGGAAAAATGGCGTCCTTAAAACCAAAAAATGTTTATAGTGGTCGGCGCGCCTAATTACCACTAGCTAGTTCTCAGGCATGTCACTTTTAACTGAAAGAAAGGAATGTTTCAAATAAACATAATAGATCCCAACTGGCGGGAGACAGATCAGTTGGCTATTTACAAGCATGACCGGGGAGTTGAACTAGGGTCTACCGAGAAACAACTCCAGTTAAGTGGTCAGAGCGGGACTTGAACCCACCGACGGGGGCCCCAAAGTTCGGTCTTGTATGGCTTTTGTTTGGGTACAAGGGACCGCCGAGGGTTTGAAATCCTGACCCTGTTTAGGAAAAAAAAGCTCTAAACATTTTACCCTGTCTAGGACAACCACCTTTATTTTCTAACCCTGTTTGGGACAAGAGACAAAATACAATTTCCCTTGTTTTAAAGAAACTTTATTTATTTATTTATTTACGTGCAAAGGCGCAAAGATACAGCAAAGTGGAATCAAAGAGTTCGAAAAAGTAACGCAAGCTATCGTATCAGCAATGCCGACAGTTACTCTTCAATAAAAGCTCATTGTTCCTGTTTTATTTAGCAAGTTTGGAGTTAAATATACTGCGATCAAAACACTCGTAACAAAACTTTCACAGAAAAATATCCCGGAACAATATCTGAACATACTTGTGATTGTTTTTACTGAATGTTTTGTGTCAATCTCCACCAAATAAAAACGCTAAATGCCAAGATATCATATAAAGAAATACAGAGTCAAGTTTGTTTTCTCGTTTTTCATAGAAAGGACTCTCCTCATAACTAGCCTTCAAGCCAGGCTACAAAGGATCATGGTCTCATGTAAACGGGATGGGGAGGGGGGGGGGGGGGGGGTAGCGGAGGGAGCGGAGGGACTCCGAACGGGAGGTTCGTCGTCTCGCTTTGGGGCGCAACTCACGAACTTTTTTCTCACTTAAGGTGTTCAGGACGAACTCCTAACATTTTAACCGTCAAGCTATCTTCAGTTTGAGTTTCACGAAAAATATAAGGACAAAAAGACGCTATCATGCTGATTTTTTGGTTAATTACTTAGTCAAATAAACCCTTTGCATAAAATGGCGCTAGCCTCCTGCGCAGACGCTCTTTGGGCTTGTCACGCAATCTCCCTGATTGCGTGACGAGCCCAAAGAATGTCTACAAAGGAGGCTAAAATAGCGCCAGAATTTGAATAACAATACATTGTACACCCTTGGCCACGTACATGTATTTATGTAACGATGTGTCACATGAATATGAAAATACATAAGATTGTTATTCAAATATCCGTGCCATTTATGCAAAAAACATACAGAGAGGAAATCAGTTTTAATGTGATCAAAACTTAACCGTTTTGTCTTTGCCATCATTAGAATCATATCTGTTTAAGGAGGCTGTCATCAGTTTCCAGCACTTTTCTAACAGCAAGCCTTTAAAGGATGAATACTACCACTGTTTAACAAGTGATGCTACAATAATCGTATCATACAAATTCCCAATCATTGGTAAACAAGTTGCGGTCATCCCTTTTATATACCAGGTTACCATAGCAACACTATGACATGCTAAAAATCCTTAATTTTAGCTTTAAGCACTTATAATTCAAAAACAAGCGAGGCAACTCCCATTTTTTATTATTAAATTTTTGAAAATTTAAGGTGGCTCTGAACCCACTTTATAGAATTTTCTTAAACTACAAAAAGTTGCATCTTATTATGCTTATCACAACTAAGCAATAAAATAATGGGGGTCACCGAGCTCATTTTTGAGTTACAAGTACTTAAGGCTAAATTTAAGGATGCTTTTAGAGGGTAATATTGTTGCTATGGTAACCTATTTTGCCCCAAAATTGACAGCAACATGTTTATCAATGATTGGGCAGGTTTTTGATACCATGATTTGGCATCAACTGATATAGAATGGTTATAATGACCCATTAAAATCTATGTCTTGGAAAGTGCTGGAAAGTGTATCGAGCCACCTTAACGTGGTATCTGTTTTAGGTCAACTAAAGCTCACGCCATGCCTGGGTTTGACACTCTTGCAGAAGTTTGATTTAAAATTTCAGACATACAGCTGTTTCAGTTAAGGTTGTTAGATTAACAATAAATCGACAGGTCCATGCAACAAGACTGTATGGTGGTCTGGCTATTCAGTGGAATTTTGCATGTCATTCCAGAGGAAATCTACAAATTTGTATTTTTTACATGTGAAGTATTGGCAAGGAAATATACATTAGATTTTTCTCTCATAGTCAAGAGGCTTTTCTTTCACTGTTACATGACTTTTAACTGAAATTTCCTCTTACATTCGGGGTGGCAAAAAAACTTTGTTTCCACAAGTCTGAAAGAAAAGAAAATGTTTGTCATGTTGAATCCAATGAGTGTTCAGCACATACAGCAAAGTCTCTACTTTTACCCATACTAACTTTCAGTCTTGTCTTGTCTCACCCCTATACAGCTATCTGTATAGGGGTGCCCCACCCCCTTCTCACTCCAGGGGAGGAACTCCTGAGTAAAAAGGACAGGGTGCTAGTCATAACTTTTAGTGGTTTAAAAAAGCAATTTTGCTACCTTTTAGAGTGTTAAGCAACGAAAAGTCCACAGTGAGAGCTTTTGCGGTACCTCTTAGAGTGCTGAGCCAAAAAAAAGTACGACAGATATTTGATAATCAACTTTATAAGTTGAAGGAATTCAAAGCAATCATCTTTATCACTACCAAAAAGAATGAAAGTGTCAGTTAATGTGTTGTCTATGAATTGTTCCTCTGAGGGGTAAAAAATTCAAGCCGCACCCACAAAACAAGATCTTGGTACCTCTTAGGGGTTCTTCAATAAAATTTCTGACGAGCACCCCCTTTTTTTATAAGCGAACCCCCCACTGGCTCTTAACAGGCTCATTCACTTAGTAGTGTACTTTGTGTTGGTCAAGTTTTCACTAAGCTGAAAAAGTTTGACACATTTCCTGTGATTAAAAAAACTAACTTAACCTTCATGTAATATTTACCTCTAAAGTACATGTTCTTCATATAAACTAGGCTCTTGTTTTGTCAGACACACTTCACTTCAAACCTGAATTGTTTCTTTTCAAGCTGAGAATCCTTAATACCATGTTTGTACATATGATAAAGAATTCCACAACAGTAGTGAGAAACATCACTTCACATCCAGCAGGTGAATTTCTCCCGAAAAGAAAAAGAAAAGAAAAAGAAAAGCTCCTAACACATGTGTCTCTTCAATCCACTGGCATCTTTAAAGCCTTTGCTACATTGGCTAACCAGGCAAAACACTGTGAAATGACTTATTGCAATACAAGAGGCTTCCATTTAGAATTCACGAACCCCTTTCACACCAGGTACATTTGAAGGGTTTCTTGCAACTGTGAATCCCCATGTCAGTATTCAAATTCCATGCAGTTCTAAAGCTTTCATTAAGTACATTTGAAGGGTTTGTCACCACTGTGCATCATCATGTGACATCTTAAACTCCCTGAATGACTAAAGCACTTGTCACATTGGGTACACTTCAAGGGTCTCCCACCACTGTGAATTTGCATGTCAGTATTCAAACATCCCAAGGTACTAAAGCTTTTGTCACATTGAGTACATTTGTAAGGTCTTTCATCATTGTGAATTCTATGGTGACCTTGCAGATCTCCTGCTGTTTCAAAATGTTTTTTGCACTGGACACATTTGTAAGGTTTTTCACTGTTGTGAATGCTGCCATTACATATACTTGCCATGTTCACATCTGTTCAAAACCTCAGTTTCAACACTGAAATGGAATATAATGCTATACTCAAATTTTTAACTATTACAGAACTAAGAGTTGTTTATTTGTATCTAGGTAATTGCGAGACAGTGCAATTAAGAATTTACACTAAAAGTTATATTTAAAAATTATCTCAAAATTGCAAGAGCCTTAAAGATGATTTCCAGTCTGTACTGCACACTCTCAAGAGTTTGAATACATTTTTTGTTTACTAGTCATTTAAGACGTCACAAAATGTAACATTTTGCAACTACTTACATACATTGTAAAGGAAATTCAAAGCGTCAACTGCCATTATGGATTCAAAGCTTTATGCTTCATTCTTTCTGATATAAGTAAATGAAACAACTTCATAGCTGTAAAAATCAAAGAAACTGTTTTAAAAAGAATTTAAAATGCCTCGGGGATAAGGTAAGTGGTTCGTAACAAATAACATCGATTCTGTCCAGTGAGGAGGAGGAGGATAATAATAATAATAATAATAATAATAATAATAATAACAATAATAATAATAATAATGATGATAATAATAATAATAATCAAATATTTCCCCAGGATAACCCCTCAGTACAAAGTACTGTTATCAATGGGGTCCTGCTCACTAAGAATTAAAAACTAACAAAGCAGTTTGATTTTGACAGTGTTGCATGTTTATGATCACAAACTCACAAACATTGGGGTGCTGAGAGTGTGCAATACAGACTGGTAATCAACTTCAGGACCTGTGCAATTTGAAAGGATATTAAGGACGGTGCCTACTAAATACAAACATTTTTGCACCAGATTAGGACCACGCAGAAAAAGGAGATCTTTGCAAACAAAGGGCAATAACTGAAAAATCAATGACTGTCAGTCAAAAAAAATTAGAGTGTCTCTCTTGAAAATCACAATGTTCCATATCGCCTCTTTCTGTTCTACACTGACGGAAACATTCTCCAAATTGGTACCACTTGAGATCTGAAAAAAAGATTTCTTGAATCCTGCCTCGACGGCTGCCATTGACAATCCCATACAGTATATAGAAACATAACGATTACTTAAATGAAGACCTGAAGTCCTTGAATCTGGGACTGGGGGATCCTTTGTCTCCAGAGCCTTTTGTTTCCTGCGCTAAGGCCACGCCAGCTAAGAGAAGCGAAAAGGGCTATGGGAATGAGAATGGGTTGAATTCAGTAGTTGTATTCATGCTCAACTAAATGGAAACACGCCATTGAGAACAAAACCTGCTGCTATAAACCGCGATAACTGAAGATTAAATTTAATCCGGAAGCCCCATATGTTCCAGTTCCGAATTTTCAAAATGGCGGGGCATTACTTTATTATCCTCTGAGTGATCGAAGGTAATGTTTGCTTCTCATTCAACATCAAAAACCACAATAAATCTAATTCAAAGGCATGTCCTCACCAGGGATATAAGCTTTAAAGATAGCGATTAAATTCTCAACTGCACTGCGCTGAACCAAATCGCTCGAACAGATATCACGCGACAATCACAGAAATCACACGAGAGCCGAGCGAGATTCCATCATTGAATTAAGCTTACTAGCAAACAACCAAGGGGATATAGCCGTAAAACGTTTCTTAAGTATTATGGTTATCAGTTTAAAGTGCTACGGAAATTTGATGCTTACCTCCTTGGCAGGAAAAGAAGAAAATTTGACACAGAACACAGCTGAAGCCTCGAACTAGCGAACAGAACCGAACAGCAGCAGACCATTGTAACCACGTGACGCTTGAGTGTTCGAACCCTACCAACAGGGGATCGGCAGTGCGCTCTTCCAGTCTCACTTGGTCCTTTTGAATCAAGAAGTTAAATTTCCAAAAGAGAAGCAGGCGAAGTCAAGCTACCAAGTTTATTTATTGAAGGGAACGCACAACTGGAAAATACTGAATCGGTCTTTAATATACGGGAGTTCCCGCCCCTCCCTCCCCGTGGGAGGGGCTAAGAATGGGTCCTTTACAGTCAAGAGAAAATTAATGATCCGGAACAGGGGCCCGTTTCTCGAAAGCCCCGGAAAGCCATTTTTAGTCCGTCTGTATCTGAAAAACGAAAAGTGTATACGCCTGAAACTTCTTGTATGAAGGGAACTTCTCTTCATATTGAGAATATGTGAATAAAATAGCTTAGTAACCGTAAAGTTCGAGATTTTGCTTTGGCTTTGCGGGCCGGAAAAGTTTCCGCGGCTTTCGAGAAACGGGGCCCAGGATCAGTAATCCGAGATCACTAAGTCGGATCATAGTGCCTCAAGGGAACTGATGAATTCTTGTCCAGAGTGTTAAAATATATTTTTGAAACTCATTTGTTTGACTCTGATTATCTTGTTATTTACGTTAACTACAACTCCAGGCCATGAGCTAGTGTATCCTTGACCAGGGCCCAAGGGTAACTCAATATCTTCCGACAAGCTTTACACTAAAGTACACGACAAGCGAACAACAATATATGATAGGCTAAGCTTTGGCTAAACACAACTAGTTCTTGAAACGCTGCCTCCGAAGAAGCAGTGTGTTGTATTTAGAGACTGTCCAAACTGAGAGCGATAAGATCGATGAAGCGATAATTGTATGGTTGCTAGTATGCCCCTGTTCTGATATCATGAAAAAAACGCCGGATGGCTGTGAGTATCGATTTCTGTATCAATTGATCGATAATCAAGAATCAAGAATTATCGATCGTTATCGATTTATCGAGCGGTTCTTCGATATAGATTTTTATCGATTGAACACGTCGGGTTTAACACACCAAACAGCTCAAAATAATGTCAAAACTAAACCTTCTTAAAGATGACATCCATGTACGCTCGATCTTAAATTTTGGTAAACGTTCCCATTCACTGTCCTTAGCTTCGTTCCCATTCTAGTGACGACTTCTCTTTCAACTGGCGAGGCCTTGGTACCGCACCGCTATTTTGAAGCACGTTTGGTAGGCAAACCTTTACTGAAAAGCTAGTTTCACAATTTGCGTTGCAGTAATAATTTCTTTGTTCCTGAAACAGTCAGCGATCAGCTATTGATTACGACTGCTTTTTGTTAAGGGGGTGTACTTCGTCTATGACTGGGTATACACTGGGCCGGGGCGCAGCCAGAGGTTTGAGACCATGACCCTGTAAAAGACAAAGAAAACGTTGCCCATGCAGAATACTGAACCAACTTTATTCTAGAACGTTGTTTGAGACAAAGGACCGGAGAACGTAGAGAGATTTGGAGCATACTAGCAACCATACAATTATTGACCTGTCCTAAAAGATATATGATGTAGCCGTGCTGATCTGCCAAATATGGGCAGAAATCTCCGATACCAGATTGCCGAGTACTGTATAAAAAGGAATCATGCAGCCATACCCTGGCTAAGACAGGTTCAGGCCCTTTTTAGGGCAGTCTTAAAGGAATTATATACCTTGTTTAGGGCTGTGAGACTAAAACATGATACCCTCTCCTCGCGGCACGTCCCCATATTCGCAATATGAGAGAGAACCCCACCCCATCCCTGAATCGATACTATTCAGGGACCACTTCAGAAAAAAAAGTAAAATCTATTCCCGTTTTGCGCTCAATTACCAGAGAAACATACTTGATACTTAGGGTGTTGCGCGAGCATTAGCAAGAGCCAAAGTGTTTCAAAACTAAACTTGTCGGCAACTAGACAAATGAAGCCCTGCCTCCTCTCTTGGCGCTGTTGTATTTTGACGGTGAAAGGCGGGAAACAAGAACTGCGGTGCTTCATGGGTACTGCGCTTAAAGGCCTGGGAACCAGGACGCCTAGGAACGAGACAGTCAAGCCATGTGTGTAGCGTAATCACGAGTGAAAAAATGAAGCTGTTCTTTATGCGCTTCTAAGCTGACTGAGGAAAGCAGTGTTTCAATTCACTAGGCTGTTAATGTTCTTGAACAACAGCCTTTCAGCTGAACAGTTCTTCCAGGGTCGGTCTCCCGAAGAACAGACACGCGCAGGACAGACTGGGATCGTTTACTTAAAAGAAAAGGGAGCTTTATTACCTCGACATAATTAACGTTATATTATAGCATATGTTTTTATCGATATAAAATGTTCTACCTTGTTCCGTTAGTTTATTGTTTCTAAGCTTTTGCCAATAAACTTGTCATCATACCACCATGCTAATATGTTTATCTGCATATCGTATACAGGGAAGCCTTCTTCTCCGAAACAAAATCTAACTCTGTAGACATCGCGGCTTCTACATGAAATACAACAGTGAAATTAAAACTAAAATACGTGATAGCTAATTACTGCAATGGCATCAGCTTTGCATTGTGTAAAAGTCTAAATAGAGGTTTTTGAAGACCGCGCTGTAAATCAATCGAAGCCAAGTGAGAAAAGTGTCCACATGCTTTTGATAACTTTGGAGATATCCTCACAAATAAGCATACAGCGTAAACGGTAACCTCGTTTCCAGGCTCTCTCTCCTCTGCCTCCCTTGCCGTTGGGAAAGACCATGGTTGCAGCTGATCACGTGACCACCCAGAATCTGGGTAGTCAAAACATATGTTGAGCGAAAAGGGGAGGAGTGCCCGCTCCATCGGGATCGAAGTCGAGTATGCTACATTATTTCTGCCCTCTCCAAAATACAAATTTTCGTTCACAAAGAAATTGGAGCAAAAAAATTTTGACGGTTAGCACATGTAACATGTCACGAACCGAATCGAGGTGAAACCTGTGGATCAGTTTCTTGAATCTTTGATTTCGGAGTTAATTTATTTTCTTCTTTGTGCGTTACTTTGTCACACGGCCGATTAGCCGAGTATTGACTTGCATTTAATTTACAGCAGTTCAAAATGATTTACAGTTTTGTTAACATGTATAAGCCCGCACTTATATTTCATCTGCATCAGGTTTATGTAAGTTCATATTCAGACAGATGTTGAAACACGGTTCCTTAAAGCCAAGGATTTATCATATTTGGCAGAGTGGTCGAGGTTCATTCAGGCAACATAAAACAGCGAAACAGTTTTACATCTCTAATAGTACATCGACCGGCTGGAATTGAAATCAAAGTGATACTTCAATAAGTTGGATATATATAAATATATTTCGTTTTACCTTAGCTTAGAATAAGACCGTAGAATTTCAAAGGTGTATTTGCCCGTATGGTTAATATAGCGATGACCAACAATCGCCTTTCTGATCAACAAAATTTATTCGTTGACTCTTCCCCGGAGGAAAAGTTTGTGTCACAGGCGGTCACGTGACCAGCCGCAACCGGGGTCTTTCTCCCAACAACAAGGAGCAAAGGAGAGAGAACCTGGGGACGAGGTTGTGCAAGCGCCTGTTTCCAGTCGCGGGACATGAGGATCACGGGCGCACCGAAACATCCACCGCTGGAAATTGAGCCTAACAGCTAGCGCACGAATTGCCTCTCCCACATTTTGCATCAACCGTTCCTTTTTGCGTCTGAAAATTCTCAATACCAACCCACCAACGGTTTAACCACAGCAGGACGCCACCAGTTTATTCTTTTCGAAATTTATATGTGTACATATGATGAAGAATTCCGCAACAGTTGTCACAAAGTTCACCGAACATCCAAAAAGCGAATTTCTCCCGATCTTCCAAGGAAAGCTCTGTAGACGTGAGTCTCTTCAAACCTCTGTCATCTTTGAAAACTTTGCCACATTGCCTAACCATGCAAATCACTGTGAAATGATTTATAATGAGACAGAAGACTTTTCTTCCGAGTTTTTGTAACATGATCTCCCTAACGTGGAGTACATTTGAAGGGTTTCTCACCACTGTGAAACTAGCCTACGAACAGGCTCCCGGCGAGGACGGAAAAAAATTTCGGCGCGCGCAAAACAGAAGAATTCGGAGAGCGAAGCGGTCGGGGCGGGGACAGCTTCGTTCGGGCTCACCGGGAGGGTGTTCGCAGGCTACTGTGAAACCGAACGTGAGAATTAAGATTCCCCAAAGTCCTAAAGCTTTTGTCGCATTGAGAACATTCGAAGGGTTTCACACCACTGTGAATGCGAACGTGAGCATTCAAATGTGCCGGCCTTCTAAAGCTTTTGTCACATTGAGTACATTTGAAGGGTTTCTCTCCACTGTGTATCATCATGTGACGTTGCAAATGGCCTGACTGCCTAAAACATCTGTCACATTGAGCACATTTGAAGGGTTTCAAGCCACTGTGAATTTTCAGGTGTCTATTCAAACTTCCCACAGTACTAAAGCTTTTCTCACACTGAGTACATTTGAAGGGTTTCTCACAACTCTGAAATCGAACGTGAGTATTCAAATTCTCCAAAGTCCTAAAGCTGTTGTCACATAGAATACATTTGAAGGGCTTCTCACCACTGTGTACCATCATGTGCTGTTGCAAATTGCCTGACTGATTAAAACACCTGTCACATTGAGTACACTTGAAGGGTTTCTCGCCACTGTGAATTTGCAGGTGTCTATTCAAACTTCCCACAGTACTAAAGCTTTTGTCACACTGAGTACACTTGAAGGATTTCTCGACACTGTGACTTCGCACGTGAGTATTCAAATGTCCCACAGTTCTAAAGCTCTTGTCACACTGATTACATTTGAAGGGTTTCACACCACTGTGTACCATCATGTGATATTGCAAATTACCTGCCTGACTAAAAGATCTGTCACATCCAGTACATTTGTAGGGTTTTGCACCACTGTGAATTCGCATGTGAGTATTCAAACTTCCCACAGTACTAAAGCTTTTGTCACATTGGGTACATTTGAAGGGTTTCTCTCCACTGTGACTTCGCATGTGAGTATTCAAATGTGTCGCCGTGATAAAGCTTTTGTCACATTGAGTACATTCGAAGGGTCTCTCACTACCGTGAATTCGCACGTGAGCATTCAAACTTCCCACATAACCAAAGCTTTTGTCACATTGAGTACATTTGAAGGGTTTCTGGCCACTGTGAATTCGCTGCAAGTGATGCTTTAAATTTGCCGCAGTACTAAAGCATTTGTCGCATTGAGTACAGTTGAAGGGTTTCTCGCCATTGTGAGTCTTTAAGTGTGCATATAAACCTGCTGGTTGCTTAAAGCATTTTCCACACTGAGTACATTTGAAGGGTCTTTCGTCACTGTGAATTCGCACATGATTATTCAGTTTCTTTCTAGTATTAAAACTTTTGTCACATTGAGTACAGTTGTAGGGTCTTTCATCACTGTGAATTCTAAAGTGACCTTGTAGATCTCCTACCGTTTTAAAACGTTTTTCGCAGTGAACACATTTGTAAGGTTTTTCACCACTGTGAATGATGCCATAACATATACTTGCCATGTTCACATCTGTTCAAAACCTCAGTTTCAACACTGAAATGAAATACAATGTTCTAGTCAAATTTTAAACTATTACAGAACTAAGAATTATTCATTTGTATACAGTACTGGGTAATTGTGTGTGCAATTAAGAATTCACCTTTGCCTACCCATCAGGATTGCGTCGAAAACTGTGATAAGGTCTATTAGTGCAAAATACAGCAGTGAACCCAACAATCACATAATTTTGAGGAAAGTGTAATTATTGTTATGAGTAGTTAGGTAATTGGCATGTATAAATGGGTACTGGAGAAATTATTGCTGGGGGGAGGTACAACCAGATGAACTAGCATCCCATCCAAGGAAGGGTGAAAATACTCCTTGTCACTTCAATGTGCAGAAAGGTGGGATAAGCTCCAGAGGTGTGGACAACTTGACCCAACACAGATTTAAGTTTTTCTCAGGAAATTAGGAAACTCTATTCAACTGATCTGTAACAGGGTGGAGTGGGACTGGGAACATAGCTGGATTGAATTCAGAGGTTGTACTCATGCTCAACTGAATGAAAATATGCCATTGAGAATAAAACCTGCTGCTATAATCCATGATCTTTGAAGGTTAGATTTAATCCGGAAGCCGCGGACGCATCCGTTCCAGTTCCTAGTTTTCAAGATGGCCGGGCATTACATTATTATCCTCTGAGTGCTCAAAGGAAATGTTTGCTTCTCATTCAACATCAGAAACCACAATACATCTAATTCAAAGGCATGTTCTCATCAGGGATATATAAGCTATAAAGACGGCGATTAAATTCTTAACTTCACTGAATTGAAACAAATCGCCCGAACAGACATGCTAAATATCACACGACAGCCGAGCCGGATTCCATGATTGAATTAAGCTTACTAGTAAACAGTCAGGGGGGATATAAACCGTCAAACAGTTCTTTAGTATTATGGTTATTGGTTTAAAGTGTTACGGATATTTGATGCTTACCCTCTTGGCAGGAAAAGAGGAGAATTTGACACCGGGACCACACTTCAATCACAAACAAAAACAGAAGCTGACAGCGCGTGGAACAAAGTGATCACGTGACGCTTGAGTATTCGGACCCTACCAAGAGGGGAAGGGTAGTTCACTTCTCCAGTCCCTCTGGGTTTCAGCCCCCATCATCGCTCAGTTAGAATCATGAAACATCCAAATCAAAAGAGAAGCTGGCTAAGTCAAGCTACCAAGTTTGTTGAAGGGAAAACACCACTGGATAACATTGAATCAGGATAAGAAATATAAGAAATATAAGAAAGGGAAGGTTGGGAAATCGAACCTTCCCAAAACACCGATATCACCAATTTCTCATCCTGATTCAGTGTTTTCCACTGGTGTTTTCCCCTACAATAAACTTGATAGCTTGACTTTGCCAGCTTCTCTTTCGATTTGGATGTTTCTTGAATTGATTCGAACTGATCAATGGCCGGGACTGACACCCAGAGAGACTGGAAAAAGCGCACTACCCATCCCCACTTGGTAGGTTCGAAAACTCTAGAGTCACGTGATAATTATGTTCTGTGTTTGTTTGCTTGAGGGTTTGAATTGTTGTGTGTCAAATTTCCTTCTTTTCCTGCCAAGAAGGTAGGCATCAAGTATTTGTAGCACTTTAAACTGATAACCATAATACTAAAGAACTGTTTTACGATTTATATTCCCCGTGACTGTTCACTAGTTAGCTTAATTCAATCGTGGAATCTCGCTTGGCTGTCGTGTGATTTTCCGGTGATTTCGACAGATTTGTTTCAGTACCGTGAAATTAAGATTGTAATCGCTGTCCTTTTAGCTTATATCCTTGATGAAAACATCCCTTTGAATTTAATTTACTGTGGTTTCTGATGTTGAATGAGAAGCAAACATTACCTTCGATCAATCAGAGGATAATAATGTAATGCCCCGCCATCTTGAAAATTAGGAACTGATACACATGGCGCCGGGGCTTCCGCATTAAATTCAATCTTCAATGATCGCGGATTATAGCAGCAGGATTCATTTTCAATGGCTTGTTTTCATTGAACATGAGTACAATTTGTTTATTGCATCCAGCTTTGTTCCTTCTCCCACTCTACCCTGTTGGTGATCAGTTGAAAGAGGTTCCTAATTCCCTGTGGGAATGTAAAGTCTATATAGGGCCAAGCACTCAATACTGCTGGGACCTTTTCCACTTTTCCATGATATGAAGCAACAAGGAGTATTTCTACTCTCTCCTGGATGTGATGCTTGTCCATCACCGGGTTACGCCTTGAAATTTAGTGCTACTCATTTATACACCTGGATGGGCAGAAGCGCTGTGAGATAAATACATCTTGTCCTTGAAAAAAATCACTATTACACCAGCCAGGGCTTGAACCCAGATCACTCATTACAGAGTCCAATGTACAAGCCATTAAGCCACCTTGCCTTTATTTCCTGCATTCAACTCCACACCTTCACCACACCTCCATTTTTCTGAGTTATCATTTAAAATTATCCCAGAGATTCCTGATATATGAAAATATAGGATACAGTCATCTTAAGATAAGAGGTCTGACACCTAGACTGACAGAAATGATCTGCTATATCTGGTTCAAACAGCAGAAATTGGTGATTCATACATTCATTAGTGTAACCTTTAGCTTACAGTACAAACAACAAAAAGCCTAACTCATTACATGACTGAGAAAATTACTTCAATATTATTACTGAGAGCAGGTAAATTTATCATTCATTTTTAATTTGAACTCCACTTGTTGGACAGGTTCCTAATTTTCTTAGTCATAGAATAAATGAGTTGTGTATGAAGGATCAAGTAATTAAGGATCTACACTACTCTACACTAATTTGAAGAGGATTCTTAAACATGACTTGTAAATCCTAAGCTGTGGTTGCATTCAAACAATTCTCTTTGCTAAGAAATAACTCTTAGTTCTGTTATAGTTTAATATTTTGCTGTAACAGTATGTTATTATGTTTTTTGTGTTGAAAAGGTTTTCAGGACAAGAACAAATGTGCACATGACAAGTTTACATAATGGCAGCATTCACAGTGGTGAAAAACCTTACAAATGTGTTCACTGCGCCAAAAGTTTTAAGTGGGCAGGAAGATTGCTTCATCATCTAAAAATTCACACTAATGAGCGACCATACAAATGTACTCAGTGTGATAAATGCTTTAAGCAATCAACAGGTTTATATTCACACTCAAAGACTCACAGTGGTACCCATAAGAAACTGTTTAAATGCCCTCAGTGTGGGAAGTATTTCTACCAGGCAAGTAATTTGAAATGTCATCTAAGAACTCACAGTGGTGAGAAACCCTTCAAATGTACTCAATGTGACAAGTGTTTTAATCGGTCAACCAATTTGCAACGCCACATGATGATACACAATGGTACCCAAAAGAAACTGTTTAAATGCACTCAGTGTGGGAAGTGTTTCTACCAGGCAAGTAATTTGAAATCTCATCTAAGAATTCACAGTGGTGAGAAACCCTTCAAATGTACTCAATGTGACAAAAGCTTTAGTACTGTGGGAAATATGAATACTCACGTGCGAATTCACAGTGGTGAGAAACCCTTCAAGTGTACTCAGTGTGACAGATGTTTTGGCCAGTTAGCCTATCTTCGACGTCACATGATGATACACAGTGGTGAGAAACCCTTCAGTTGCACTCAATGTGACAGGTGTTTCAGTCATTCAGCTGATTTGCAGCGTCACATGATGATACACAGTGGTGTGAAACCCTTCAAATGTACTCAATGCGACAAGTGCTTTAGAACAACTGGAAATTTGAATACTCACTTGCGAATTCACAGTGGCGAGAAACCCTTCAAATGTACTCAATGTGACAAGAGCTTTAGAGCTGCGGGACATTTGAATAGTCACGTGAGAATTCACAGTGGCGAGAAACCCTTCAAGTGTATCCATTGTGAGAAGTACTTTACTCGCAAGGAAAGTCTTTCGTCTCATAATAGATCATTTCACAATGATTTACCTGGTTAGCCAGTGTAGGAAGAGCTTTAACCAGTGGATTGAAGAGACACGTGTGTAAGGAGCTTTCTGTAGAAGATCAGGAGAAATTCACCTGTTGGATGTGCGGTGAATTATGCCACAACTCTTTTGGAACTCTTTATCGTATCTACAATCATGGAATGCGAAAAAAGAGTAAACTGGTGATGTCCTGCTATAGTAAAACCGTTGGTGCTATTGAAACGATTCTGTTTTAAAGTTAAGCATGCTGATAAATCTAGAATCAAGGTTATTTGAAAACCATACTTCAGTGTATAGCTTATGTTAGTGTGATAAATTTCACGCAACAGAGAGGTTTGTTTAATCATAGAGATTCTGTCAAACTATGTCAGTCGTAGTGAAAATTTGTCCTGGTAAATGAGCCTGGTTGGTAGGCAGGGCACTCCCATATGTTGGAAATTTTAAAATTAAGTCCAATCAGGGAGTGCTTTGAGATGCCACTTCAAACAACCAAAACGTAAAAGCTGCCATGATTTTAATGATTGCAAAGACATTACGATGGTTACGTTTTGATGACAAGATCACAAAATAAGCAAAATAAGCGCGCAACCCTAAAAGATACCTTGATAGGAAAATGTTTGGGTTTTCGTCCTCAACGTCCTAAGAGGGACTAAGTTGGTTAGTTGTTCCCCTAAGAGAGACGACGAACATTCCGTCCGTTTCAAATGGGAGTCTCTCCTCCCTCCCTACCACCACGGTTAAACGAGATCGTGATCCTTTGTAGCCTGACTTGAGAATTAATTATGAAGAGAAGTTTAGTGTTTTTATTTGGTGAAGATTGACAGAAATACTGAGTAAAAAAATTACAAGGGTGCTCCATACTATTTTAGTATTAAAAAGTCTTTTTAAGTTTATGAGGTAGGATTACAGCGTGGATTTAGGCTTTGTTTTGTTAACGTTAAATGATATTAGAGTTATATGAAACCTTAATTGCAGCAAATTATGCTTGGGTTTGTTGAATCATTCAGTTCAACATGCTTAAAATGTTTCTGCGAAAAGAGGGACGGTCATTTCAGACATGAGAGAGTGGAAATAATTGACTTGCCCCTAAAACACGTTTTTGTTGGATGATATTACTAAAAACCGCCACCGATTCCTCCAATGAAGGCTATTTTCCGCTAAATGTCACGTGACACGTCATGTGACCTATCAGAACCATAATTATACTTTAAAATGTTCAGAACACGATGTCCTGTTACCAATTAATCAAAACTATGACAAACTTCGAGAAACGAACAAACCATCGATTGATCGCTGAAAGACTAAACGTCGTTATGAATGCTGAAAAACACAGCAGTTTACTCGACAAGGTGGACCGCAACAGCACGCGCAAAATGACGCGTACTGTCCAATTACAAGCATGACGCGTACACTGTCCAATTAATGCTCAAATCGGGCTGCTGATAGCCAGTCACGTTCGAGAATTTTGTTATAGTTTTGATTAATAATGGTAATAGGGCTGAATTGAGTCCAATTCTGTGTGTAATCATACGAGTGATTAACAAAATCGGACGACCGCGAAGCGGGAGTCCGATTTGTTAATCACGAGTATGATTACAGACTGAATTGGACGACACGATGTCCTGTTACCAATTAATCAAAACTATGACAAAATTCGAGAAACGAACAAACCTTCGATTGATCGCTGAACGATTAAACGTCGTTGTGAATGCTGGAAAACACAGTTTACTCAACAAAGTGCACCGCAACAGCGCGCGCAAAATGACGCGTACTGTCCAGTTACAAGCACGAAGCGTATACACTGTCCAATTAATGCTCAAATCGGGCTGCTGATAGCCAATCACGCGCGAGAGTTTTGTTATAGTTTTGATTAATTGGTAACAGGGCTTCGCGTCGTCCAATTCCGTCATAATGGTGATTAACTGGTGATTTTGTTAATCACTCGTATGATTACAGACCGAATTGGACTCCACTCAGTCCTATTACCATTATTAATTCAGTTACGAGGCAGCCGGCAGCGTGGTCGAGTGGTTAGGGAGCTGCACTTGAGTTGTTTCACGATAGGCCTGAGTTCAACACCTCGGTCATGTTTGTTATTAGCCAACTGGTTCGCTTCCTGCCAATTGTTTTTTTTAGATAAACATTGATCCCACCTTAGACAACAGTGATTCCACCTTAGGCAACAGAATTTGAGACAAAAGAACGGTACAATAGACAGGTGTTGACCCTTAATCACACTGCATATCGTTGTCGATAACCTTCGAACGTTGCCTAACGATGTGGAAGGCCGCCATATCAGTGGAGATGTGTCAGAATGATGCACCGCGATCGTACGCCCCATACCACCTGCCCAGTGCCCATCGCCTTGAAGTTGAAAAAGCGAACGTGACGATCCTAACTTTGATATCCACGCATATATAATATTAACATCGCCGGACTAGAAACATATTTCATACTAAGAGCTTTCGGCCTTCCTTGTACGAGCCTTTTCGTGTAGAGCTCAGTTACCATTTTTGTCCTGCCCACGTTAATTCTGTTGAAATACGGATTAGTCATAACAAGCACTTCCATCAGCCTTGAGCTAATGACAGTTACCGTCACAGAATCAGAACCGCTGGCTGTACAAGTTATGCCGGATGATGTTTTGTGGTAAATAGGGATCTAGCCTGGTTTGTCATGATGTTTTCTAAAAACGTTGTCACTATTGGAAGGCTCATTCAGAAGTGCTTAAAGGAAGTTTGTTTACTTCCACAAACACCGTCGTCGAATTCCAAGGAATACAGATTCTTGAACGATAGAAAATACTGGGTGTATGACAGTTCGCCTTCTCCTCTGTACTATGATCGTCTCTTGTCGCCATTTCGTCATCTTCCCGCAGCGGGGAATGAAATTCCAATTATCATGGAGTGTAAACCAGAATCTTACCTGAAACAGTATTGGAAACAATGGCTTCCCGCTTTCCCTCCCGTAGTTATCAAGTCACTGGACGTAGGACTGCAGGATGATTTTCCAGTCGTGACAACAGCGGCGTTCCAAGACATCCCAAAGCACAAACACAGCGTAAATCCGGATGTTTTGTACGAGGTACAACTCAAAAGCTCGATTCCTAACATTAAAGCACCAATGCCAATGCCAACGCCATTTCTTATCCTTGTATGGTTAAAGTCAACATGAGCAGCGGCGGCCTTGGAAACTGGGTCGTTATGAATGACGGCGAATTGTCCGCCACTTTGCAAAAACTCAGAGAAGTATGTGGCTGGAAGGGAGAGATTGTGTTCCAAGAATTTATCCCTGGGGTCAAAGAAGTGCCCAGTTTTCAATTTTATCTGCAAGAATCGGGGGGATCTCTTCTGGGTCGGCACAACGACTGGCGGATTTTGTGGGTTTTCCTGGGAAAGCGGAGCGGTGGACTGGTGCAAACAAGAGATGTATGAACACCTTGCGTACGAAGAGTTCACTTTACCAATTAAGAATTACCTTCAAGAACGAGGCTACTTTGGTCTGGTCACCTTTGAGGTTTTAATTACAGATCACGGAAAGTACCTAGTCGACTTAAACCCACGAATTGGCGGCGACACCACACATTTACTACTGGCTCGTCATATGGCTTTAGATTTTGGCTCGAGGCATTCAGCTATTTTCTGCTACAACAAGCACAAAACCACAGCGAAAAAGTTGGTGGAGAAGGCAAATGGCATCAACAAAAAAGGCGAAGGAATAATTATTGTACTATCTGCTGTTGATGCGGACTTAGGATGCGAGTCTTACTTGTCTATTTTTGCTAAGACGTCGGAAAAGGTGCGAAATCTCTTTCATAACTTGAACAACTGATATCAGTATGGGTGGATTTTTTTTAAAATGACATAATAGTGGTATTAGCTTAAAAATTGAAGGTTTTTTGGTAGAAAACTACTCCGACCAAACTGGACATGTTATATCATATCGCAAACAGTCTTTTCTTTTCAATATGGTGACCGTTACAAAGGATAGAGTAATTTCGTGAGTAGAAGGTGAAGGGTTGAATGAATAACGTTTTTTTCAGTCATCTCCTCGGCGAGCTTTTATTAGCTGACTGAAAGAAAAAAAAAACGTTATTCATTCACACCTTCACTTACTACTTATTTGATATAACGCGAGTCACGCGATTTTTTTTTTCGCCACACGCACCACAAAATTTCTATTGAAACAAATGTGGTATATAAGTTAGCGAGAAACGAGGAGAATCTGTTATACACAAAGCATTGCTGAATTAATCCGAAGATCAATCGCGAAGATGTTGGTTGATGATCAACCAACATCTTCGCGAAGAACTGACACTCCGAGAAGAGGAGATTAAGGAAGACGGCGAAAAAAATGCCCTTCTATTGACGGCAAGACGTTTAAAAAGTCACCAAGTGTGTGGTTTTTTTGAAGATTATCTTTGTGAAGCTTGGGGCAAAACGTTTGCGTAATGCTACACTCTTCACACGCTTAAAAAATACCATTGTAAAATGTTAGAAACATAAAATACCTCGTCAGTAGGGCCAGTTGATTGTTGATACTAAGTATATTTCAATGACTTCTCCTGTTTCTGGATTGTATTTTAATTGCTGTTCGAGAGGATTGTATGGGCGGTGTAATTGTGCTCGGGTAAAGTCCAACCTCTTTTTGGGGCAGGGAGCTTTCCAATAGCTGAATGAATGTCAAAGCCCGCGCCATCTAGATCTGCTCTATCAGTCTTCTATAAGGATAAAATGCTCTGAAAAGTGTCAAATTTGTTCTGATAAACTGAACGTTTCGGGCTTAGCCCTTCTTCAACAAGCCACAATGAAAGCACTATAACAAAGTCCCATTGGTATTAACGTATAATCCATTCAACGTCAGCACCAGACGGATCTTGCTTGACAATTTCAACATCTTGTCCTCCAACCCAAGGCACGCAGGATTTTCCCCGAACCTCCGCTGGTATCATATCGGCGTGAGCTATACCTCGGTGATATCCTCGTACACTCCGCTGATGCCTCGCCGTCTCCCACTGATGCCGGTTCAGAGCCCTACCGACGGTCTCGATGCCAGACGTGCAAGCGCATAACTTCTCAGACTTTTCTACAAGGCCCGATGAGTGCACATAACATCCGTGATCACTTCACCTGTCAGTCTGAGAATGCTGTGTATTGCATTTCTTGTCGTCGCTGCAATTGTCTATACATCGGAGAGACTGGAAAGCGACTAGGGAACGTTTCAGCGATCACCTTCGCAGCATTCGAAACCGATCGCGCGGGTTTCCCGTAGCTGAACATTTCAACTCCGCCTCCCACACTCTGGATGACATCATAGTCTGTGGCTTGAAACAGTGCTCTGGCAGTAACATCAGCCGCAAGCAGCATAAAATGAGATTAATCTTCAAGCTGGGCACGCTTCGACCGAACGGAGTAAACATTAACTTCGATAGGTCAATTCCGTTATATTAAAATTCTAACTTAAAAGAAATTAATTATTCATCCCTCGTCCTCGATGCGATTTCTTTTGTTTTATTCCCCTAAGCCTCGGAGCCAAGTTTTTTTGTATGGCGTGGCTAAATCCACCTACCGAAGAAGGGCTAAGCCCGAAACGTTTACTTTATCAGGACAAATTTGACACTTTTCAGAGCATTTTAGCCTTATATACAACTTTTCGGCAGTGTCACGAATCGTATGCGTTTTTTGCTCATTCCTACTGAATTTCTACCAGTCTTATACCGTTTGTTTGGCCTGACTTTTGTAGAAAGTTGGTCAGTAATCAGTTCACACCCAACTTTTTCAATCGTAGGCCGGGTAACTCCGTGGCTAAAAAGTGCACGTGGCTGTTGTACAATAGGGACGCCAATTTCATGCATTGTAAAATCTGTACGAAAATTTTCAAAATACTGCGCTCTTTCGTCTTCCCTGGTCTTCAAGGACACCAAATGGCCACCTTGTGTCTACATGCTATTTGTCCCTATGGGTACCGGACACATGTTCATGGATCTGGGAATCACACTCTTGGGCCTAGGACTCGTAGTTTGCTGGCTGTGTGAGTCCAGAACTCACTACAGCCTTTTTCTGGGTGGATGACTGTTCCATAGGTAGCGAGGCTAAAGGCTGATTGTGAAAGGTTTACGGTCAAGCTTTTTAGAATTTACGGACATGACCTAAAGTTGCCAAAGTAAAGGAAAAGAATATTATTTTTATATGGCTTTGTATTATTGTCAAGAAAAAGTAGCAAAATCACGAGTGAACAAAGCGAAGCTGTTCTTCAGGCACTTCTAAGCTAGCTAGAAAAGGCAGTATGGGAATTCACTAGGCTGGAAGAGAAAGTTAACATGTTGCGACCTATCAACGTTCATAAACAACAGCCTTTCAGCTGAAAAGTTCTAACAAGTCAAGTGAAGTCAAGTCATCTTTATTTAGGCAGGGTAGCCCCATCAGCCATTGGCTGGTATCGAAGACTAAGACTACATGATAAAAAAATTCAGAATTTAAAAATTACCGCAAAATTATGTACATGCAAGGAGTGTAAAATTTGAACCAGGTTCGGTCTTCTGAAGAACAGAAATCGGGGTCAATATACAATACTTTACAACACTTGCTTCAGGACTAACTGGAATCGTTTACTTTGTAGAAAATGGAGCTTTATTACCTCAACACAATTAACGCTGTATGGTGGCATATTGCGTTATAAAATCGATAAAATGTTATGCCTTGTTCCGTCAGTCGTTTATACTAAGCTTTTGCCAATATTTAAAGCTGCTGTGATATCACCATACTAATCTGTTTATCTGTATATCGCATATTGGGAAGTAACCTTCCTCTTCGAAACAGAACCCAACTCCGTAGACAACGCTGCTTCTGCATAAAATACATCAGTGAGATCAAAACTGAAACACAAGATGGCTAATAACTACAATGGCATTAGCTTTGTCGAGGAAATACACTACTATATATTGTAGAAATATGACATCCTGAAACCTAACAAAGATACATCAGTACACAAGACAATTTAAACATGTTGAAATGAACGATTCAACGAACCCAAGCATTGCTCCGATGAAGGTTTTAGAAAAATATAATATCGATCATTTAACATTAACAAAACAAACCCTAAATCTACACTGTTATCCTACTCCATAAACTAAACCGCGTCAATCTCCAAAAAATAAAACACTAAACGTCAAAATATCGTATAAAGAAATCCAAAGAGTCGAGTTAGTTTTCTCCTTTCCTATAGAGTCTTTCTTTTCTTAAAGAAAGGACTTTCCTCACAATTGATCTCAAGGCTAGAAAGGATCAAGGTCTCATTTAACCGGTGGGGGGTGGGGGGGGGACTCCCATGTGTAGGGGACGGGACGTTCGTCGTCTCGCTTAGGGGTGCAACTCACGAACTTTGGTCTCACTTATGGTGTTAAGGACGAACTCCAAACCTCTTAACTCAGTTATCTTTTAGGGCCACGTGCAAACAGCAACAACAACACAAAAAGCATAAAAAAGAAAGATCATCATGCTGATTTTGTGGTCTTAGTCGAATAAAAAGGAGATCAGTTGCAATGTCATCAAAACTGAACCATCTTTACGCCTTTGCCATCATTAAAATCATGGCAGCTTTTACTGTTCTAATTCTTTAAAGTGGCATCTTTTTTAGATCAACTACTCCTTCAGCCACGCCCAGTTGGACTTCTTCCTGTCTGACATATGGGAGTGCCCTGCCCATCCACCAGGCTCATTTACTAAGTTTTCACTCTGCTGACATAGTTTGACAGATTAAATTCCCTATGATTGACAAAACTTCTCTGTTTGTGGGAACGTTATCACACTAAAGTATTAAAGTACATACTCTTCAAATAACCTTGATTCTTGGTTTGTCAGACACAATAGTTCCTTTTAGTCCTTTTCCACCTAGAAATTCTCAATTTAACTTAGTAAATGAGCCTGATGGATGGGCGGGGCACTCCTATATGTCAGACAGGAAGAAGTCCAACTGGGCGTGGTTGAAGAAGTAGTTGATCTAAGAAAGATGCCACTTTAAAGAATGAGAAAAGTAAAAGCTGCCATGATTTTGATGATGACAAAGGCATAAAGATGGTTCAGTTTTCATTGCATTGCAACTGATCTCCTTTTTACTCGACTAAGACCACAAAATTACCAACGGTTTTACTGTAGCAGGACATCACCAGTTATTTTCACATTCCATGTTATACTTTATACACATGGTAAAGAATTCAACAACAGTTCTGACAAAATTCCCCGCACATTTAACAATGAAAGCTCATTACGGCTGTCTCTTCATTCCACTGCCATCTTTGAAGCCTTTACAACATTAGGTGTCCAGGCAAATCATTGTGAAGTGACAAGACGAGAGACTTTCAAGTAAAAGACTCGTCATATTGGGTACATTTCAAAGGTTTCTCACCCTGGAGGAGAGCCTTCCAAATACAAAGAATAAGGGTGCTCCTCAGAAATTTTGAAACGAACACCTAGGAGGTACCAAAATCTTGTTTTGTGTGAGTGGCTTAGAATTTTTTTCTCCCCTAAGAGGTACCAATTCTAAAATAACACTTGGTCACCTGTAATATTTTTTGGGCTCAAACCCAAAAGGATACTGCAAAAGCTCTCACTGTGGACCTTCTGAGGCTAAACACCCTAAAATGTATGACGAGCACCCCTGTAAGGGAGTTCCCCATCTGGGTTTCTTATATACCACAGTCAATTCACATGTGACTATTCAAATCTACCACAGTTCTAAAACTAAAACACTTGTCACACTGAGAAAACTTTAAGGGTTTCTTGCCACGTCATGTGTATTCGCAGCTGCCTATTCAAATCTCGGGCAGTTTTAAAGCTTTTGTCACATTAAATACATTTGAATGCTTTCTCACCACTGTAAATTCACACGTGAGCATTCCTATTTCCCACTTTACTAAAGCTTTTGTCCCATTGTGTACATTTGAAGGGTTCCACACCACTGTGTCATCAAGTAGTGTTGCAAATTGGCAGATCAACTAAAACATCTGTCTCACTGAGAACATCTGAAGGGTTTCACGCCACTGTGAATTCGCATGTGAGTATTCAAATTTCCCACAGTTCTAAAGTTTTTGTCACATTGAGTACATTTGAAGGGTTTCGCGCCACTGTGAATTCTCAGATGAGTATTCAAATGTCCCGACCTTCTAAAGCTTTTGTCACATTGAGTACATCTGAAGGGTTTCTCACCACTGTGTATCATCATGTGATATTTTAAACTGCCAGACTGACTAAAACATCTGTCACATTGAGTGCATTTGAAGGGTTTCTCACCACTGTGCTTTCGCAGATGAGTATTTAAATTTCCCACAGAACTAAAGCTTTTGTCGCATTGAGTACATTTGAAGGGTTTCTGGCCACTGTGACTTCGCACATGAGTATTCAAATTTCCCGCAGTCCTAAAGCATTTGTCACATTGAGTACAGTTGAAGGGTTTCTGGCCATTGTGAGTCTTTAAGTGTGAACATAAACCTGCTGATTGCTTAAAGCATTTTCCACACTGAGTACATTTGAAGGGTCTCTCGTCACTGTGAATTTGCACATGATTATTCAGTTTCTTTCTAGTACTAAAGCTTTTGTCACATTGAGTACAGTTGTAGGGTCTTTCATCACTGTGAATTCTAAAGTGACCTTGTAGATCTCCTGCCGTTTTAAAACGTTTTTCGCAGTGAACACATTTGTAAGGTTTTTCACCACTGTGAATGATGCCATTACATATACTTGCCATGTTCACATCTGTTCAAAACCTCAGTTTCAACACTGAAATGAAATATAATGCTCTAGTCAAATTTTAAACTATTACAGAACTAAGAGTTATTCATTTGTATACAGTATTGGGTAATTGTGAGTGCAATTAAGAATTCACCTTTGCCTACCCATCAGGATGGCATAGAAAACTGTGATAAGGTCTATTAGTGCAAAATACAGCAGTGAACCCAACAATCACATAATTTTGAGGAAAGTGTAATTGTTATGATTAGTTAGGTAATTGGCATGTATAAATGGGTACTGGAGAAATTATTGCTGGGGGGAGGTACAACCAGATGAACTAGCATCCCATCCAAGGAAGGGTAAAAATACTCCTTGTTGCTTCAATGTGCTGAAAGGTGGGATAAGCTCCAGAAGTGTGGACCACTTGACCCAACACAGATTTAAGTTTTCCTCAGGAAATTAGGAAACTCTATTCAACTGATCTGTAACAGGGTAGAGTAGGCCTGGGAACATAGCTGGATTGAATTCCGAGGTTGTACTCATGCTCAACTGAATGAAAACACGCCATTGAGAATAAAACCTGCTGCTATAATCCGTGATCTTTGAAGATTAAATTTAATCCGGAAGCCCGTGGACGCATCCGTTCCCGTTCCGGACTTTCAAGATGGCGGGGCATTACATTACTATCCTCTGAGTGATCGAAGGAAATGTTTGCTTCTCATTCAACAACAGAAACCACAATACATCTAATTCAAAGGCATGCTCTCATCAGGGTCAGCGATTAAATTCTTAACTGCACTGCACTGAAACAAATCGCCGGACAGACATGCTGAAAATCACTCGACAGCGGAGCAAGATTCATCATTGAATCACTTGCAAACAGTCAGTGGGGATATAACCGTAAAACAGTTCTTCAGTATTATGCTATGAGTTTAAAGTGCTACAGATATTTAATGCTCACCTTCTTCTTCTTGTGAAGACGTTTTGGAAACGTAGAGGTTTTGAATTGTCTGCTTCACTCTAATAAGAGGATCCGACGGAAATCAAACCTTTCCAGACACCGATATCACCAATTTCTTATCCTGATTCAGTGTTATCCAATGGTGTTTTCCCTTTAATAAACTTGGTAGCTTGACTTTGCCTGCTTCTCCTTTGACCTGGATGTTTCAAACTTACTGATCGATGGTGGGATTCAGCCCAGAGAAACTGGAAAAGTGCACTACCCATCCCCTCTTGGTAGGGTTCTAGTACTCAAGCGTCACGTGTTAAGTATGTTCTGTGGCCGTTTGCTCGACTGGGGTTGAATTGTCAAGTTCTGTGTCAAATTCTCTTCTTTTCCTGCCAAGAAGGTAAACTTCACAATATCCGTAGCACTTTGAACTGATAACCATAATACTTAAGGACCGTTTTACGGCTATATCCCCACTGACTGTTTACTAGTAATTCAATGATGAATCTCGCTCCGCTGTCGTGCAATTTTTAGCAAGTCTGTTCGAGCGATTTGTTTCAGTGCAGTGAAGTTAAGAATTTAATCGCTGTCTTTATAGTTTATATCCCTGATGAAAACATGCCTTTGAATGAGATTTATTGTGGTTTCTGATGTTGAATGAGAAGCAAACATTACCTTCGATCACTCAGAGGATAATAAAGTAATGCCCCGCCATTTTGAAAATTCGGAACTGGAACGCATCGGGCTTTCGGATTAAATTTAATCTTCAATTATCGCGGATTATAGCAGCAGGTTTTGTTCTCTGTGGCATGTTTTCTTTCAGAGATTGAACATGAGTACAATTTGTTTATTGCATCCAGCTTCGTTCCCTGTGCTACTCTACCCTGTTGGTGAAGGAGGCTCCTAATTTCCTGAGGGAATGTTAAGTCTATGTAGGGCCAAGTGGTCAATAATGCTGGGGCTTATTCCACTTTTCCATAATATGAAGCAACAAGGAGTATTTCCACTCTCCCCTGGATGTGACGCTAGTCCATCACAGAGTCACCCCTTAGCATGAAATTTAGTGCTACCCTCTTATACACCTGGATGGAAAGAGGCACTGTGAGATAAATGTATCTTGTCCATGAATACACCACTATTACTCCGACCAGGGCTTGAACTCAGATCACTTGTTCTGAAGTCCAATACACAAACCATTAGGCCACAGATGCCTTACATTCCTGCATCCAACTCCAGACGTTCACCACACCACCATTTTTCTGAGTAATCAGTCAAAATTTTCCCAGAGATTCTTGTTGTAGGAAAATATAGGATACAGTCATCTAAATACAGTGGGACCCTGTTAATATGACCATCTTCGGGCCATGAAAAATTGGTTGTATTAATGGGGTGGTCGTATTAATGAGGTAGGGTCACATTATGATTAAATAGTGCTAATTATATGAATACCTTTAATTCCACCATAAATCAACCTTTTTACAGTTATTCTTCAACCTTACAACAATAATTCATTGCAACTGAACAAAGCTGAGTACACATTTGTCATATTGTTTCTGTCTTCATTCAGCTTCCTCACCAGTCACCAGTCAATTTAACTGGTTGTATTAACGGGGTAATTCTATAAAGAAAATCAGGACTGAGCACTCCAAAATGTGATCGTTGGTTGTAATAATGGGGTGGTTGCATTAACAGGTTTTTCAGATAAGAGAATGTGTGGACTCTTGCTCGGGCCATAAAAAAGTAGTCGTAATAAAGGGTTGGTCATATGGCAGAGTTCCACTGTATAAGTGTTCTGAAACCTAGATTGAAAAAACTGATCTGAGCTAAATTCGGTTCAAACAGCAGAAATTGGTGATTCATTAACTTTTAGTATAACATTTAGCTTACAGGACAAACAACAACATGCCTAACTTATTATATGACTGAGAAAATTACTTCAATATTATTGGCTGAGGGCAGGTAAATTTATCATTCATTTGTAATTTGCACTCCAGTTCAAATTAATATGGGCAGGTTCCTAATTTTCTTAGTCATATAATAAATGAGTAATGTATGAAAACTTGAGCAATATATTAAGGATTTACACTGCTTGTAATTTGGAGAGAGTTCTTAAATATGACTTGTAAATCCTTAACTTCAGGTGCATTCAAACAATTCCTTTTGTTAATAAATAGCTCTTCTGTTATAGTTAACATTTTGCTGCAACAATATGTTATTACTTTTTTTGTGTTGAAAATGTTTTCAGGACTCAGGAACAGACGTGAATATGGCAAGTACATATATGCAACATTCACAGTGGTTAAAAACCTCACAAATGTGTTCACTGTGCCAAAAGTTTTACTGAGTGGGCAAGAAATTTGTGGAGTCACCTTGAAATTAAAAGAACGACAGACTGTACAAATGAACTCAATGTGACAAGTGCTTTAAGCAAATTTAGCAGGTTTATATTCACACTTGAAGATTCACTGTGGTATGAAACCCTTCAAGTGTTCTCAATGTGACAGGTGTTTTAGCCAGTCAGGCAATTTGCAACGTCACCTGATGATACACAGTGATGAGAAAGCCTTCAAGTGTACTCAATGTGACAGGTGTTTTAGCCAGTCAGGCAATTTGCAACGTCACATGATGATACACAGTGGTGAGAAACCCTTCAAATGTACTCAATGTGACAAAAGCTTTAATACTGTGGGAAATTTGAATACTCACATGCGAATTCACAGTGGCGTGAAACCCTTCAAATGTACTCAGTGTGACAGGTGTTTTATTCAGTCAGGCAGTTTGCAATATCACATGATGATACACAGTGGTGTGAAACCCTTCAAATGTACTCAGTGTGACAAAAGATTTAGAACTGCAGGAAATTTGAATAGTCACGTGCCAATTCACAGTGGCTTGAAACCCTTCAAATGTACTCAATGTGACAAAAGCTTTAGAAGGGCGGGAAATTTGAATAATCACGTGCGAATTCATAGTGGCGTGAAACCCTTCAGGTGTACCAAGTGCGACAAGTGCTTCACTCGTATGGAAAGTGTCTTACATCATAACAGATCATTTCACAGTGATTTGCTCCACAAGTGAAGAAAATTTGGCAAAAGCTTCAAAGATGGCAGTGGATTGAAGAGACACGTGTGTAAGGAGCTTTCCTTAGAAGATCGGAAGAAATTCACCCGTTGAATGTGCGGTGAATTTTGTCACAACTGTTGTGGTATTCTTTACCATATGTAAAAACATGGGATGCGAAAAAACTACACTGGAGATGTTCTGCTAAATAAGTAAAACCGTTGGTGGATTGTCATTGAGAATTGTTAGCCATAAAAGACTAAGAGTGAAATGTGCTGGCAAATCAAGAATCAAGTTTATTTGAAGAGCATGTAGTCACGCAACAGAGAAGTTCGTTTAATCCTAGGGAATCTGTCAAACATTGTCAGGGTAGTGAGCCCGGTGGAGGGGCGGGGCACTCCCATATGTGAGAGGGGAAGGAGCCCAGTCTGGGTGTGGCCGGAGAAGTATTTGATCTAAAAAACAATCAGAAAAGTAAAAGCTGCCATGATTTTAATGATGTTAAAGATGTAATTCAGTAAAGATGGTTCAGTTTTGATGACATTGCAACTGATCTCCTTTGTATTCAGCGAAGGCCACAAAATCAGCATGATGGCATTTTGTTTTGTTTATTTTTTCCGAATATGTTGAGCGCAACCCTAAAAGATACCTCGAAAGCTAAACTAAGTGAGACTAAGGTCGTGAGTTGCACTCCTAAGCGAGACGATGAACGTCCCGTTTCCTTTCTTATGGGAGTCCTTGACCCCCACCCCCCAACAGCTCCACCCCGGTTAAAAGAGTCCTTGCTATAAGAAAGGAAGGACTCTATAAGACTTCACTTTTTTTATTTCTTTTTACGATGTTTTAATGCGTTCAGCATTTTTATTTAATGGAGATTAGCACAACACGTTTCAAGGGTGGTCTATCTTTTAGTATTAACGAAAGAGTTGTTTCCATTTAAGAAATAGAAAACATGCACCGTGTTTCTATCGAGTTTTAGTATAAATCTACTAACGTTCTATCACGAATGCTATTCTGTGATAGATACTGAGTAGCGTAGCAGTGTGCCATTGTTAAGAAAATGACGGCCGCTTGGCGTTTTCGAAGTGTCTGTGAAGAGGATTTGAATAAAGTTTTGAACGACTAGGAGATTTATACTAGAAAAATCATATTATTCGCTCTCGATTTCTATGCGTGATAGTTGACTCGGGCTGCGCCCTCGTTAACTATTACGCGATAGAAATCTCGAGCTCATGATCTAATTGTTTAATAGACACACGATTTTAGCCAATCAGCGCGCGTATTTTCTAAGAACTGTTTCCTAAATAGTTTATGCAATATGATTATAGTGTAGATTTAGGTTTTGCTTTGTTAACGTTAAATCATAGTAGATTTATCTAAAACCTTGATCACAGCAATGCTTGGACACGTGATATAATTCAGTTTAACATGTTTACCATGTAAAATTGTTTTTTGTACGGAGATATCTTTGTTAAGTCTCAGGATGTTACATTTCCACAATATATAGTACGGCCGTTTCCCCGACAAAGCTGATGCCATAGTGTTAAGTAAACTATCTTGTGTTGCAGTGTTGATCTCACTGTTGTATTCTATCCAAAAGCAGCGTTGTCTACGGAGTTAGGTTTTGTTTCGGACAGAAAGGTTACTTCCCAATATACGATATGCAGATAAACATATTAGCGTGGTGATATGACGACAAGTTTATTACAAAAGCTTAGAAACGATAATAAACTGACAGAAACAATGTAGGACAATATTTATTGATTTCAAAAAATATGCCATAATATCGCGTTAATTGTGTTGAGGTAATAAAGTTCCATTTTCTACAAAGTAAAGAAAAGTAAATGATCACAGTTTGTCCTGTAACAAGTGTTATCAAGTTGTACTATGCTAACCCTGATGTCTCTCATTTGGAGGACCGACCCTGGTAGAACTGTTCAAATCGTACTGTTCAGCTGAAAGGCTGTTGTTCAAGAACATTGTTGGTAAATCGCACTATGTTAGTGGACGAGTGGACTGCTATACCGCTTTTCCCAGTCAGCTTAGAAGTGCATGAACAACAGCTTCGTTTTGTTCACTCGTGATTGTGCTGCACTCATGACTTCTCTGCCTCGTTCCAAGGCGTCCTCGTTCCTAAGCCTTAAGACGCAGTACCATGCGGCACCGTGCTTCCTGTTTCCCGCCTTTCACCGTAAAAATACAACAGCGCCAAGGAAGGAGGCAGGGCTTCATATGTCTGGTTGCCGTCAAGTATAGTCCCAGACTCCCATATAAAAAGGACGGGGATGCTCGTCGGAAATCTTGAGAAGAATCCCTAAGGGACCATTCATTATTTATGCCTGGGTGGGGGCTGTCAAAAAGGAGTTCGAGGAGGGGGCCCGTTTTAAAATTTTCTTGAACTTTTCGTGCAAAGAAGAAGTAACTGTTCTTTTATAAGTTTCTGATTTTACTAGGCTATCAATCAAGGTCATATAGAGTATGTGAGGTTTCAAAATACTATTTTTGGAATGATGACAGTTTCATAAGACGTGAAAATTGTGAGCGCTTCTGTTTCCCACTGCGATTTGAGTGCGTTTGAACAACACTCACGCTTTCGGGCATTGTGTACTTTTTACGGGCAATAAGGTCATTCCCCTCCACCCCCACCAAGTCCGAAGGTGCCTGTACGCCTATTTTTGCACTTTCCGTTCCGAACCGCCCGATTCTAGAGGTGCTGCCATGATATTCAATACTTACAGGGGTGTACCTGGCTTATGACTGGGTATTGGGGCGCAGGCAGAGGTTTGAATCCATGCCCCTCTAACGGACAAAGAAAATGTATGCCCATGCAGAAGAACCACCTTTATTCTACAAACCTGTTGGAGACGAAGAACCTCAGAACTAGGTGAAATTAGGCGATACTAGCAACCATACAATTACTGTCGTGTCCTAAAAGTTATCTGATGTGGCCGTGATGGTCTGCCAAGTATGAGCAGACACCTCCGACACCAGATTGCTGAGTACTGTATAAAAAGCGGTCATGCAATCATGAGGTTGAAACCCTGTTTAGGACAATCTTACATGAATTACTACGATTATCAGTTGAGTAAGGCGGGACGAAAGTCTGGTCACCAAGTTTTAACGTAAAACTCGTGCTATTGTCACGAGCAACTGGCTCCGTATCCATTGGCAACTTGTCGGCCTTTGACGTCATTGGCAGCAAAGCGCGCGAAATTGTAGGCGACGCGACAGGCGACCAACGGCTGTTGATATTGTTACCAACGGAAACGAGGTAAGTTGCCCGTGACAACACCATAATTTTAAGGCCAAAACTTCGTAACCAAACTTCCCTCGTGCCTTACTCAACTGATAATCGTAGTATATACCTTGCCCAGGGCTGAGGCCAAAAACTGATACCCTTTCCTCGCGGCACGTCCACGTATGCGCCCTACCATATGAGAGAGCCGAGGGAGTCAGGGAAGAAAACCACGACGGCAAAGGCAACGGCAACGTCGCTAAACAAAAAGATGTAATGAGCAGAACAATAGCTGTGCACGTACGTTATAATTCTTGGTTCATTACTTTGCTGTCCTCTGCAAAACAACGTGAAATGACTATTTTTTTAAATTTCTATTTCGAAATTAACGCTGTGTTCCATATCCAGCCTTGACACTGAGAAACAAACTAAATGACTTTTAAGTATCGCGAGATTCGTGGGTAAAATATAAGTTTATTTTTTTAATCGCCGTTGTCCTGGCGTCGCCTTCGTGGTTTCTTAAACTCCCTACTATTAACCCCAATAAAGACAACGTCAGACGAAACAAGTAAAATTTATTCCCATTCAAAGAAACACGGTTCCCGTTTTGCGTTCAATGATCAAAGATAAGTACTAGATACTTAGAGTGTTACGCCAGCATTAGAACGAGCGAGTATCGCATAACGTAACAGTAACAGCAACCAGACATTTGAAGCCCTGCCTCCTCCCTTGGCGCTGTTTTATTTTGATGGTGAAAGGCGGTAAACAGGAAGCGCGGTGCTTCATGGTACCGCGGTTTAAGGCCTGGAAATTAGCACGCCTAGGAACGAGGCAGTCAAGTGACGTGTGCAGCAAAATCACGAGTGGACGAAACGAAGCTGTTCTTGATGCACTTCTCAGGTGGCTGGGAAGAGAAGTATTGCAATCCTCTCGTTTTAGGACAGAATGGAATCATCTTCATCATCATCATAAACTTTATCTAAGTGTCGGGGTTATTTAGCTCCCCGGGGGGTACTCCCTTATATGGGCTATATAGGTATGTGTGGTCCCAAAGGGTAGGGTTTTTCAGCCGTTTTAGCCATAAATAAGGTATCGATTTTGGTCATAAATAGGGTACGGTTTTCTTGCACTCTGGCCTTGAATTAAGTATGTTTATCAGAAGAAGCTTACTTTTTCATCATTATCGATAAGACCATCAACAAAAGCCCTTCATAAATTATGGTTAGAGCAACTGTGCCAGCCGCAACGGCCATAAATAGTGTATCGGAATTTTGGTCAGGTCGTAAATAAGGTAGGGAAAATCGCAGATTTTGGTCATAAATGGGGTTAGGGTTTTAGGAAGCGGGCCGCACAGCCCCCACCCAATTTTTCCGGGAGTCCCCCCCCCCCCCCGGGTATTTAGCTAGGAGGCTAACTGGAGACACTGTTCTAGATAAACATATACAAAAGCAACATGCACCGTCCAGCGGGCTCTGCACATCAAGAGTACGCACAGCCTTTTTGAACGTCTGTAGAGGGGCCTCATCGCGTGGTTCTGATCTTAACCTGTTTTACAGGAAGGTGTCTAAATATCTGATGCCATGTTTACCGTGTTTAACAGTATTGTATCTAGGAATTTACTTTATATACAAGAGAACTTTATTACCTCAACACAATTAACGCTGTGTGCTGGCATATTTTATTATAAATCGATAAAAATGTTACTCCTTGTTCCTGTCAGTTTGTTATCGTTTCTACTGAACCCGTGGTCATATCATCATGGCAATATGTTTATCTGTATATCGCATAACGGGAAGTAACCTTCCCCTCCGAAACAAAACCTAACTCCGTAGACAACTCTGCTTCTGCATGAAATACAACCGAGGGAAAATCTGAAACCCTACTCAATATGATAGTTGATTACTACTAACAATGGCATCAGCTTTGCAGAGGAAATACAGTACTATATATTATGGAAATGTAGCATCCTAAAACCTAACAAAGATACATCTGTACACAAAACACTTTAATCATGTACAAGTAAATGATTCAACGAACCCGAGCATTGCTGCGATAAGGTTTTAGATAAATCTAATAACAAAACAAACCTAAACCTACACTGCAATCCCACTCCATAACCTATATCAAAACAACACTAAAAAAGGATACAATATACTTTTAACTTTTTTGCTTAATCATGTTTTTGTGTTAATCTACGCCAGATAAAAACGCTAAAAGTCAAAATATAAGTCAAGTTAGTTTTCTCATTTCTTATAGAGTCTTTCTTTTCTTAAAGAAAGGACTCTACTCATAAACAATCTTTAAGTCAGTCTTTAAGTATCAAGGTCTTAGTTAGCTGGGGTGGTGAAGGGGATCTCGATGGATTGGGGGGGGGGGTTGGTACTCTCATATCTAAGAGACAACACGTTTGTCGTCTTGCTTAATGGGTGCAACTTAGAAACGTATGGTCTCACTTAAGGCGTTTAGGACAAAACTCCAAACATTTTAGCATTTAAAAAGTAAAGAAGCGCCACCATGCTTAAATTGCTTATTTTGTGGTCTTGCCATCAAAAAGTAACCATCGTCACGCCTTTGGCATCATCGAAATCGTGGCAGCTTTTATCATTTTTGCTTGTTTAAAGTGGCATCTATTTTAAGGTCAACAACTGCTACAACAACGACCAGATTAGACTACTTTAGGTGATTAATTTTAACATTTCCGACATATGGAAGTGCCCCGCCCATCCACCAGGCTCATTTACTAAGACAGGTTTTCACTACGCTGACAATGTTTGACAGATTCCCTATGATTACACAAACTTCGCTGTTGCATGAAGTTTATCACACTCGTATACCGAAGAACACGCTCTTCAAATAAACGTGATTCTTGATTTGTCAGCACACTTCACTTTAAAACTAAATCGTTCCTTTTACAGCTGAGAGTTCTCATTACTAATCCACCAACGTTTTTACCACAGCAGAACATCACCAGTTTACTCTTTTCGGATTCCATGTTTGTACAAATGATAACGACTTTCTCAACAGTTGTGACAATCGTCCCCGCACATCTAACGAGTACATTTCTCCCGATCTTCTAAGAAAAGCTCCTTACACTTGTGTCTTTTCAAACAACTGTCATCTTTAAAGCTTTTGCCAGATTGGCTAACTAGGTAAATCACTGTGAAATGATTTACCATGAGACAAGAGATGTTCCTTTCGAGTGAAGCACTTCTCACAATGGGTACATATGAAGGCTTTGTCGTCACTGTGAGTGCGCAGATGTCTATTCAAATCTCCCACAGCTATAAAGCCTTTGTCACATTGAGTACATATGAAGGGTTTCACACCACTGTGAATTCGCAGGTGTCTAGTCAAATCTCCCACAGTTACAAAGCTTTTGACACATTGAGTACATTTAAAGGGTCTTACACCACTGTGTATCATCATGTGATATTTCAAATGGGCAGACCGACCAAAACAGCTGTCACATTGCGTGCATTTGAAGGGTTTCAAGCCACTGTGAATTTGCAGGTGTCTATTCAAACATCCCACAGTAGTAAAGTTTTTGTCACATTGAGTACATCTGAAGGGTTTCTCTCCACTGTGCATCATCATGTGACGTTGCAAACTGCCTGACTGAATAAAACACCTATCACATTGAGAACATTTGAAGGGTTTCTCGCCACTGTGAATTTTCAGGTGTCTATTCAAACTTCCCTCAGTACTTAAGCTTTTGCCACATTGAGTACATTTGAAGGATTTCAAACCACTGTGACTTCGCACGTGAGTATTCAAATTTCCCCCAGTACTAAAGCTTTTGTCACATTGAGTACATTTGAAGGGTTTCTCACCACTGTGTATCATCATGTGACGTTGCAAATTGCCTGACCGCCTAAAAAAACTGTCACAATGACAACACTTTATCATCTTGTGACCTTGCAAACTGGCTGAGTGACTAAAACGCCTGTCACATGGGGTACACTTGAAGAGTTTCTTACTGTGAATTCGCAGGTGACTATTCAAATTTCCCACAGTTCTAAAGCTTCTGTCACATTGAGTACATTTAAAGGGTTTCTCACCACTGTGAATTCTTAGGTGATATCTCAAATTACCTGCATGGTGGAAACACTTCCCACACTGAGTGCATTTAAACAGTTTCTTATGGGTACCACTGTGAGTCTTTAAGTGTGAATATAAACCTGCTGGTTGCTTGAAGCATTTGTCGCACTGAGTACATTTGTAGGGTTTCTTACCACTGTGTATCATCATGTGTTGTCTCAAACTGGATGACCGACTAAAACACCTGTCACACTGAGTACATTTATAGGGTTTCACACCACTGTGAATCTTCAAGTGTAAATATAAACCTGCTGATTGCCTAAAGCCTTTGTCACATTGAGTACATTTGTAGGGTCTCTCATCACTGTGAATCTTAAGGTGTTCTTGCAAATAGTCTGCCTTTTTAAAACGTTTGGTACAGTGAACACATTTGTAAGGTTTTCCACCACTGTCTATGCTGCCATTGTGCATTCTTTCCATATTCACATCTGTTCGTGAGTTCAGAAAACCTTTTCAACACTAAAAAAATATATATATATCATACTATTACAGCAAAATGTTAAACTATAACAGAACAAAGAATTGTTATTGACAAAGGGAATAGTTTTCTTACAATTGCAATCAAGGATTTCCAAGTGACATTTAAAAATTCTCTCAAAATTATGAGTAGTGTAAATCCATAACTGCTCATGTTTTCATACATTACTCATTGTAATATAACTGAGGAAATAAAGCACATGCCTAAATTAATCAGAAAAATGGTTGTGTCGTGAAGACAGTGGAGGTGGATGCAGGAGATAAAGGTATGGTGCCCTCCGGATTGAGTGGTCCAGGTTGAAGCCCTGGTCGGAGCAATAGTCATGTATTCATGTGCAAGATACATTTATCTCAAAGTGCCTCTCTCCATCTAGGTGTATAAATGGGTAGCACAAAATTAAACGCTGTTGGATAACCCTGTGATGGACTAGCATCCCATCCCGGGGTAGGGTTTTTCAGCCGTTTTGGTCATAAATAGGGTATCAATTTTGGCCATTTTGGTCAGAAATAGGGTATGGTTTTTGCACTCTGGTCTCAATTTGTTTTTTAGAGGAAGCTACTTTTTTATCATTATCAATTAGACTGTCAACAAAAGCCCTTCAGAGATTATGTTTAGAGCAACTGTGCTAGCTGCGATGGCTATAAATAGGGTATCAAATTTTGGTCAATCCATAAATAGGGTAGGGAAAATTGCCAATTTTGATCATAAATAGGGTAGGGGTTTTGGGAAGTGGGCTGCATACCACCACTCAATTTTTCTGGCAGTCCCCCCCCCCCCGCCCCCGTCCCCCCTGGATCCCATTCAAGGGCAGTAGAAATACTGCTTGTTGCTTCATGCTGCAGGAAATGGGATAAGCTCCAGTAGTTTGGGCCATTTGACCTGAAACAGACTTAAATTTCCCTCAGGATATTGGGGATCTCTATTCACCTGATCAGCAACAGGGTAGAGTGGGACTGGGAAAATGGCTGGATTGAATTCAGAAGTTGTACTCATGCTCAATCTCTGAATGAGAGCACATCATTGAGAATAAAACCTGCTCTATAATCCGTGATAATTGAAGATTAAATTTAATCCGGAAGCCGTGGAGCCATGTGTTCCAGCTCCAAATTTTCAAGATGGCGGCGCATTGCATTATCATCTTCTAAGTGATCAAAGCCTGCAGAACAGGCGGGCTAGCGCGATACACGAGCGCGCGCGCGAAGCGGAAGGCGAGGAATTTGATGCCTCGAACTTCGCGCGCGCGTTCGTGTATCGCGCTAACCCGCTAATACGCCTGTTTACCACGATAAATCTACTTTGAAGGCATGTTCCCATCAGGGATATAAGCTATAAAGACAGCGATTAAATTCTTAACCGCACTGAACTGAAACAAATCGCTCGAAAATCACACGACAGCCGAGCGAGATTCCATCATTGAATCAAGCTTACTAGTAAACAGTCAGGGGAGATATAAACCGTAAAACGGTTCTTTAGTATAATGGTTATCAGTTTAAAGTGTTACGGATATTTGATGCTTACCTTCTTGGCAGGAAAAGAACAAAATTTGAAACACGACACAGCTGAACCTTCGAACGAGGGAACAGACGCAGAACATAGTTATCACGTGACGGTTGAGTGTTCGAGCACTACCAAGGGGGATTGGTAGTGCGAGTTGGTTCCAGTCCCGACCACTTGTGTTTTGTGAAGAAATCCTTGGAAGAATCACGCGTTAAACGTTCATCTTACATACAAAGATGTCGATCGTTTTTCGGAACGGGTCGGTCCACGAAAGCCTGCCATATTAATAAGCAATGTTCATGTGAGGTTCGTACAGGGGTATTCTCGTGATGCGTAATTAGCTGATTTTATTTTCCGGGAAACGTAAATTTAGGAAATATTCTTCGTGACTCGTGACCTAAACGTTTTGCGTGACTCGTGAAGAACCTGAATTACTAACCGATATTCGCGATTTTACCACTCTATTCTACGGGATTTTATGACGCAAGTCCTGCGAATGGTTAGAGTCGTCTATCAAGAGTGACTTAGGTATGCGATTTGCAAAATGGAGCCTGGACTTTGCCATTCGCGATTTTACTTTCTTCAAACACAGCTTCTACTATGAGAGCAGGTCATCAAAAAGAGTATCTTACTTGCTTATTTTCGTGATTCAGGGAAACGAAATTTTTATATCCGTGATCCGTGATCCTCTATTTTTTCCGTTCGTGAACCGTGTCAGAGACCCCCCTGTACGACTCTCAAGTGAGCCATGTACGAGTTCAAACTACAACACTGTTAAAAATCTATGACTACTGAGACAAACACCTCAGAGGTTGAAAAAAGCAAGAATCGTCGCAAATAGAACTTGAAGATGACCGCGGAAAAGCGATTACGTGACATTTGGTAAGTTTTATCCGACATGTTATCAGGTATCGAGGAAAAGGTTGTTGTTGTTCATCGTGGTAGATGCAATAATAAAATGTATTATCGTTTGTCACATGATGTAGTCACTTTAGATGTAGATCGCGACGTTTCGACTGCTTACTGCTAGTCTTCTCTAGGCGATGAAGAAGCCTGAAGAAGACTAGCAGTAAGCAGTCGAAACGTCGCGATCTACATCTTAAGTGACTACAACGTGTGACAAACGATAATACATTTTATTAATGTTATCAGGTATTTGATAAACAGTCTTTGTTCTCAGTCTGCGTTTTTGTACTTAGTCTGCAGTCTGCAATTTGTGTGGAAAAGTGAAACCTTGAAGCCGAATGGCTCGTAGCTGCCGGAGCTTATCCCGGTTTCTGTAGCATGAATCGGCTAGGAGTATTACTACTCCCCCTGGACGGGATGCAAGTCCATCGCAGGTCACTCCCCCGCAATTTGTTAGGTTTCCCTAACAATACCCATTTATATTCCTGGGTGGAGAGAGGCACTGTGGGAGTTAAGTGTCTTGCCCAAGAACACAACACAATGTCCCCGGCCAGGGCTCGAACCCGGACCACTCGATCCGGGAACGAACGCACTAACCATGAGGCCACCGCGCCTCCCAATTTGTACCTGGTCTGCATTTTGTACTCGGTCTGCAGTCTGCAGTCTGCTTTTTGTACTGACCTTTTTTTTTAACTCAAAAGCTGGGCCGGGATAATTATAGTACAAAGCACTTGCTTGATTTTTGTCCCCATGGCTACCCGTGCACGATCTTGTTTTCGGTCGTTTTTTCTCCGCAGGAAATTGTTTTTGAACATTGCTTAAAATCCCTACCCCCCACCCCCTTCCTTTACCCCTTCCTCCTCGAGAAAAACAATAATGGTCCGTCCCTTAGTTGTTAAAAGGTTGTAACAATGATGACGTGTATGTCACGTCATACTAATGTACAGTACCAATCAGATTTTTAAGGTCGGCACACAGTTCTGTCCATTTCACTCTCCAAGTTAAGTTGTTTAAATACGTTGTTATCTATCACCAAAAAGAACCAAATCCACTTCGGTTCTTTTCAGGTATTTATTTCTTTAGAAGCATTTTCCTTGAAGAAAATGTAGATCAAGATTAAATTAAAAGCAAACTGCAGAGAAGCCACTGAAAAAAATGGTTTATTCACTCTTTTTGGTTTTGTAAAGTGTTGGGTTTGGGAACCCTATAATGAGCGGAACGTGCCAACCTGTTTGTGTCTACTGAAGACTTGACAAGTCCATCATGCAATCCGACTCATATCCTGACGCTCCGCTCAAACGGAGGTCAGAGCAGCGGTAAATAAATTTCAACATAGCTTTGTAGGTCACCTCGAAATAGACAGCCTAGCCTAGCCACAAAATGTTTGTCTAGTGATTAACCAATCCAAAGACTTTATGGTTTTCAGTGTCACGCCATTCAAGATCAAAATAAAAATCAAAACCGTTCAATAGATAAAGTCTAGAATCTGGGAAATGAAAGAGGGTAAATATGCAAAGACTGGTATCCGTATGGGCACCAACATGGCGGCCGGAAACCAACAGAAACATCTGTCACAGAGTTTTGCGACAAAAGCGTGAATTTATCCCTCGAGGAACTCTAAAACACAAAAATAATACTTTTTCTAAGACATGAACTGTTCAGATAGCCAAATTTCCCGAAATAAGTTACTTTTTAAAGCATCATGACAGCTCTCTAGGCCGTCGTGTAAATGCCGCGTCACGCAAAAGCTTAGAAATTCAAGCGTAGTGTATCACAAAACCAAGAACCCATTCGGAGCGAAAATTTGTATGAATATTAGTTTTCAGCTGCTCTTATACATCATTAAAGGAAAATCTCAGGAAGATCAATAGTTTTATAGTTCGAATTTTAGTGACGTCATGTGAAAACCAACTATTGCTCCATCACTCCATTTTACAGAGTGACGACAGGCACAGAACTTGGTTTTACGTATTTTGATTGGGTAAACATTTTGTGGCGTACCGCGTAATTGCCAAAAATAGCACATCCGCAATTTCCCCGAAACCATAGCTACCTTTCTTAAACGGGACTATCCGAAATAAACATCGACGTTACGCAGAACTGCTTGGTTTTTAGGCATTGCAAGGGAGTTATCATGTCCGAAGGCAATGATCAAACGAGACTGCTTGACGAATTTTTCAAGTCTTTAGGAGAAGTTGACGAGGAAAGTCAGAAATGGAAGGAATACCATGAAAGTGTCAACAAAATGATGCAACTGTTGTTTGACTTCATGGCTAGCAGAACCGGGGATATCGCGAAAATCCAGCTTTATGGCAGCTCGGCCGAAAACTTAAAAAATTATTCCTTTGATGACGTTGGAGATCTCGACTTACTGTTAGTTCTTGGTAACGATTATGCTGTCGATGAAGCCAGCTTGGAATACTTACCCACAAATCCAGCATTTGTGAAGATAAAAGGAACTGGGCATCCACTGCTGCAGTCATTTCAAGCTGAAGACACAGAATACATATCTGCTGCAGATGTAAAGGAGTTGAATCCCTTTGTTGATGTCGCTTTGTTCAGTCTTACTTTCTTTCCTCGATTATTTAAAGCCGTGACGTCTCATTTTCCTGCGCCACCGTTTAACTCCACTTTGCGCGAAAGGGACACTTTTAGCCCTGCTTTGACAATGGACTTCTCCGCAATAATGGAGTCTCCCAACATTTTGTCTCGACGTCTTGAACAATTGAAAGAGCTGGACATTGAGAATGTCGATCCCAGGGAACTAGAGATACTACCTGCATCGCTGTGCTCGATAAGGAATGTAGATTATACTTCTCATCATGCAGAATTGTTCGACGAATTTTTGCAACATTTTAAGGATTCGGTGCAATCGCTCCGTAACAATCCAATGGGTATTCTTCCAGGAATTCCCAACTTCGCTCGCGATATTTGCTTTAGTGAGAAAGCAAAAGAGATAAGAAAACGATTTTACCACATCGAAAATCACTCGAGAATCAAAAGCAGAAGTAAAGCGGAGAGCAGCGCCTCAATGGTCGTCACGCCAGAAGTTGAGGTCGTCGATGACATTCAAAACAAATCGTGTATGTGCAAACAAGTTGACAAGGCAGTTTCATGCAGAGATTGCGCAGATAAAGCGAATTCAAAACAGGTAATAGGTGAGGAAGGAGTGGTAGGCTGTGTTGGCGCGACCCGGGAAATTAACAGCTATGACAACTCTATAAACGCCGAGCTACAATCTCAAGATGACGTCCATGTTGTAACTGAACCAGACATTCAAAAGACTCGCGAAGGTCCGAAAGACGGCTTTTTTAGTCAAACATTTCAAAGCCTTTTGGAAGAAGATATGGCCGCATTCCTGGAGTGGTTGGTGGAGGAAAAGGCAGAGGATTTCTTCAATTTCATTGACACGGTTGAACCAGTAAAAGAGCTACAATCCCCCTTTACAAAGGAATCAGAAAAATGTACCCAGGCGTTGTCATTTGACATTGTTCCAGCCCTCCAAGCTCGAGGATGGCCCAAGGTTGCTCGAGAGTGGATCAAACGAAAACGAGCATGGCCACCCCCTGACACCATACACAGAATTATTCAAGAGGGTTTCCACCTAGTGGTTAAACCTCCCAAAAGCGGCGGATGCCCTGAAACTGACTTCAGACTGTCTTTTTCGCACGCGGAGTATCTGTTAAGTCGAGAACTGAACGACATGCAACGCCAATGTTACCGTGCTCTCAAGAAATATTATAGCCTGTATCTTCGAACAGAGCCGAAGTGCTTGGTGACGTACCATCTCAAGACACTTTTCTTGCAAACTTGCGAGAACTCTGGAGAAGGGATGTGGACGGAAGACAACAGGACTGCCTGCATGATGAAGCTGCTGAAGAACCTTCACTACGCTCTGACAGAAAAATGCCTGAGACATTTCTTCATCACAGATTGCAATTTGTTCGATATGGAAAATATCGAAACTCCGCATGTTTTAGATTCACTTGCCGAGAAAGTTGAACAGTTCATGAGAAACCCAACAGAATGTTTGCCAGAGCTGATCCCGGGAACAAGACCACTTGATGTGCTTTCCAAATGTAATGAAGAAGGGACGACAAAACCGCTGGAAGACCCTGGGGCTTCCTCGAAAGATACCTTAGCAAGAAGTGACACAGAACAGCGTGGACAGCTTGTAACAAAGAACCAGGAGAACACGTACAGTTCATCTCAAAACATGTCTTCAATGACAATGTCACATACAAGTACTGATGAAGACACGATCAGAAAGAACAATTCCGGAGAAGTGGCAAGGAATATTTGGCAGGGCGCTCGATTCCACGATTTGAAAGATCAGTACAATAACATCTGTCTTAACCTGCTCACAAAAGCGGCTGAAGATGGTAACATGGAGGAACTCGATCCACTTGAAAGATCTTTGGTGGAAGACATCAGAGAGCTTACCAACGTGTACAATTTTCACCCTCAGAGGCTATTGGAACAGTTCGAGAAACGGTGGCAAAGCACATACGCATGGATGTTTGCAAGCTGCGAGTTCTACACGAAGCAGTCTATGTTGGCTGGCATTAAAAACAATGTGAAACTGATCAAGCACATGGTTTTGCAGGATGGGTTGATCGGCTCTCCCAGGGATTATAGTCTGGTATTTCCCGTTGATACCTTTGTGAACAGCTATAGAAGAATGCAAAGAATCCTAAAGAGTACGAAGCCAAAGGAAGATGACATTCCATTGGACTAGCTAGTAGTTCTTGTTGGCTCTCGAAATAGTAACAAAGAGAAACCCTTTAAGAGAAATTGTTCCTCAAAATCCATGCCACGATTCCTGCTATATCGGAAACAGTTCTCATAACCTACCAAAATAGTATAATTAATAATAATTATGTAGTTAAAAGGGAAATCCTGGCTATCTGTTAATAAGTGCTCAGATAGCAATGCTTGTTTCCAATAGCTTTGCCACTGATTTTACATGTTCTAGAAGAATGAAGAACACAAGCAGTGTAGAGAACCAAGCCAGCCCATGGCCAAAATAGATCACAGCATTAAGCTTACAGTGCTCATAACCTATCAAAATAGTATAATTAAGAGTAACCATTTAGTCACCTTTTTGAGGGAAATTCGGACTATATACTAAAAGGTGCTCAAAAACTAATCACAATTAGCCAAATTTCATGATGTAGGATGGCAACGTTCGTCAGAGATTTTAAAAGGGAACTCCTAATTGACACCAAAACAATGGGGTTTTTCCTTGCGACGCGCTCTTCCAATCTTTGGGAACGAGATTGATTCGTGACGAATCTTACTTGATACGTCGAAATGTCCTAACATGGTACAAGCAACCTCGTTCCCTCTCAATGTCGCATATATATGCAGTGTTTCAGCTAGAAAATTTTACTTGAGGACCAAAGTGGCCCCTGAAGATCTTTTTTGGGGGCCAATTTTTTTAAGAAAGGGGCCAATAAACTGAAAGCTACAGAAGGAAAAAATGCATCAGGGTACCAAGGAAAATAAAGCAGTTTATTAGGATCTATGATAAAATTTAATAGTAAGTGCTTTTAAAAGGGTTTCTACTCAATAAAGTTTCTTTTGAATCAGATACTAGTATGAAGGATCCGTGCATTACAAGAGAACAATCCTTACGCATACATGACGTAGTCAATGATCAAGGGTTTGCAATGCATTATAGGCCGATTTCAAACTCGGTCAGCCATTTGGAAGTTTTCCGATATGAGAGAATCAATACAGCAAAGCAAAAGGACGGATTGACTTCTTTTCTTATGTTGAATGTTTTAGAAACAAAGATCTTTCAATATGATTTTCTAGAAGGACATAATGTGACAAAATAACCGTTACTGATCATCAACACAGAGAAATGTAGTCGTCATTATGCCGTATTATGGCGACTAAACCAGAATTTTTGGTCACCAAGGATGAAATGCTTGTTGCATTGACAACCGTATCGATCACAATTTCCAGCCCTGGGATGGCTTTTAAAATATTATGCCTGTGTTAAGCCTGCAGTCTTGTAAAAGGAAAGGGCCAAATTGACCCTTTTTTCGTTTTTCTGGGGGCCATTTCTGATTGTAACGCGGGATTCCCGCAATGGTGCGCTCTTGCGTAAACACTGTATATGTCTTCCAAGAAAGGGCCGGGGGGAGTGTGGGGGGGGGGGGGGGCGCAGGGAAGAGCATGATCACATTGCTGTAAATATAAGTAAAAAAGGTTGTTATATGCCGCTGTCATGTACTACTAGAACTAGAAATGTAACTCAAGTGGGATAACTTTTGTTGTAGTCAGGCTGAGATTCGACAATAAGTGGTAGACAAATTCAAAATTATGGCTAACGTATACTGCATGGAACTGCCGGCGTATATCACGCTGAATTAGTCAAAGAAAAGTGTGATTGAGAAATTACAACCAAGTTTAGATGCATAAAAAAATATTGTAGGCTTAGGATTTTACTGTACTCACGATCGTAGGAAAATAAATGTTCCAAAAGAAGACCTGAGAAATCTCAGCAGAATTACAGCTTAAAATGTGAGATCACATCTATAGTCTAGATTGTGCTACCAATCAGATTTAAACGCAGGTTATTTAATAATGTCTCAGTCTTTGGAAGATAGCTAAGATTGTAAGAGTTAAAACGTGAATCGTTTGTACAATCGTAATCTCTTCCGTTCTTTTAGACTACTGAGAGAATAATCCTTCGAAAAACCAGCCTTGCACATTCATCGTATTTACTAGTAAGTGCAAAGTCCGTTGAGGGCCACATAACACCTAATGACGACTCAACAAGCATGAATATTACACGGTATCTACTTCACCAGATTCGGTAGCACACTAGAAGTCACTGTCAGTAAAAAGTTCCCAAAACCTGAACTCCACCGAGAGGGGCCTTTTTCAGAGAGAAAAAAAAAAATGACCTTGAATGCAGGATAAAAGCTGTGTGGGAAATCAAACGCAACGTGTAGAAAACTATTGTTCTTTGATATTCAACAAACGGTGCAGCCGGCGTACCGGCGGTGTAGGCTTCCTATATTGTAGGCTAGTCCCCGAGAAACCCGTCCTTTTCATTCACACTGCGCGAGTTTCCTCAAGCTCCTAGCTAACACGAACGTTAGGTCTCCAGCTGGTTCTGACTTTCTAGCTCCGTTAAAGTTGCTGTTGTTTTTGCTGCTTCTATTGTTGTTGTGGTCGTTGTTTGTTGTTGTTGCTGTTGTTGTTCCTCCTGCTGCTGCTGCTGTTGATGTTGTTGATCTTCCTTTTTCCTCTCTTTAGCTCTTTTTCCTCTCTTTAGCTCTTTTTCCTCTCTTTAGCTCTCGTGGAAATCTCCGAAGCTGTTCAGAGTCTGGTACCATATACCTTCTCACACCTGGAACTGCCTTGCTAAGCAACGGGATTATACCTCATGAATAACAACTCCGCGTCAGCTCATTCCAGACTTTTCTTTATCTACAAGCATGCCTTTCCTGTAGAATTAACAAAGATAAATGTATACGGACCGTTACAAAACTTAGAGGTCTCTCTTTCAAGAGCCAAGTGAGATGAAACCACAGAACGAATGCAATAGCAAGGTCGAACTCTATACATGTACCTTACGGGCTAAGCGTAATGATAAAGGTTTTACTCTATAGTGCGGTATTCAATGGGGAACGCATATTAGAAAGAGGAGGAAGGGCGCTAAAACAAATCATAAAAGTAATTGCACTTTGAAATCCGTTGTATTAGTTATATATAAAACTAATTACTCTCTTGTAACGTTCCTATCTTGCTGGAAACAAAGTGTACTAAGTTTACCACTGCCTAACACTGCTTTACACAATTCATTCCTTGTTTTCCTCTCAACTTTACCATTGAAAACAATTAAAGCTGCCAGAAAAAACAAGAAACCTAAGCTTACAGCAAGTCATTAGCTCTTTGCAGTTCTTCAATTTTCTGTTCAGTTTGTGCCATCCATTTCTGGTACTTTTCACCCCAGGATGTCTTAATCTACAAGCAAAATGTAGAAAATGCGATATTTCATTATAAGTCACATAAAGGAAAAGTATCCAACCAACCAACCATCAACCAACCAAACAAACAAACAAACAAACAAACGAAAAACATGAATTCCACGCAGCCTGCCCGGAACGGTTGAGTACTTGCCTAAGTTTACTTTTTGGCTTGAAATCACAATTTGGTCAGCAAACACGTGTCAGCATACGTTGGATGGGACTTGATTTGAGCCCTGGATCCCACTTCATAGGCCGATAGGGGGAATCTGTCATAGGGTGGGGATGGGTCGTAAGCTGTGAGTCTAAAGGGATGAACCATCTGACTCTACCGATCCCTCATAAAAGACAACTTGGCTTGACAGGGGAGAAGGGAAAGGTGTCATCGTGAGTCGTGAATTTACATATTTTGGGGACGTGAAATGTTGAATGACAGGTTTGTTCGTCGTTAAAAGGGACCTGCTAAGAAGCGCGTAAGGCACAACGTAGTTACCGCCGGCGAAATAAACCTCGCCAATTATGGTGAAAATCAATAAAATAGCTCTCAGACGCGCTAGAAAAACGTACGCCACATAAACCGACTCAAACTTTACTGTAGCTTTTAAAGGAAAAGTAGAGAGACAGAGTGACGTTTTTTGATCAAGTTTCCGACAATAACAAGCCGTAGTGTTACGCTTTGATTAGCTGTGCACGGATTGGTGAAATTTACCGCACATCAGAGAGTACGAATCAAGCCGAAAGTAACTGAAGGCTGTTTTAAGGACTACAACAAACTGCCACAAAACTTTAGCGAAACAAAAATATTTAATTAGCAGATAACATTCTGAACGGTTGAAAAATATAGAACCGAAAGATTGTTTCCTCAAGCCAATGAATCCAACTATGTTGAAAATAGATGATTGGCACAACTTAACTGTCAGCTGCAATCAACTGAAACCGAAACTGAAAAGAAATGCTCCATTGTAGAAGTCTATAGTCCTGGGGGGTGACTCCCATATAAAAAGCACAGGGGTGCTCGTCATACCTTTTGGGGGTTAAAAAAGCGGTTTTGGAACGTCTTTGGCTGTTCAGCCTCAAAAGGTCCACAGCAGGAGCTTTTAAGGTACCTTTCAGGGCATTGAGCCCCCAAAAATATTAAAGTATGTGTTGTTCTAGAATTGGTACCTCTTAGGGGTGAAAGAAATTACAAGACACGCCCACAAAGCAGGATCTTGGCACCTCTTGGGGTTCTTTTCAAAATTCCTAACGAGCACCCGTTTCCTTTTAATATTGGAGTCCCCCAAGGGTCTAAAGCTTACCTCTAACATAAGCTTTTCTTCTTTTGAACACCATTCAGCTTCCTTCCTGCTCAGTTCCTCTAACAAATCATCAATTTGCAACTGAAGATCTATTCCCTTCGAATGCAGCAATTTGTTTTCTTCTTGAAGTTCCTTGTTTTGTTGTTTTACTTTTTCTAGTTCAGCTGCAAGAGTTGAGTCTGACTCTTTGGCCTGTGAGTTTTCAAAGAAGCAGAGTTAATGTACAGTAATCCCTGGGGTAAACTCATTCTACGAAATAGCTGGTTGGACAACATTTACTAGTACTTGACTGAATTTAGGGCAAATGGCCATTGCTATAGCTTTGCTTGGATTTAACGATCTTGGACGTTCGGTGACCCCTACTTATTCTTTACACAAACAGATTATATTTACAATTATTTCCACATAATTTACATGAACAAAAAAATCAATGTGGGAAGTTACTTCACTTCAAGTTAAAAAAAAAAATCAAGACTTTTGTCCACAGGACATTGAATCCTTCCATCTTGCGGCTGCAAGGCGCGTGAAACTAAGGGCGCTAAATCCAAACTTGTTCTGTAACGAACCTCACCAGTTGACTAAATTCACTTAATAGGTCCACTTAAACAACATTTGGTATAAAACATTTCACTTCAAAGATCTTAGAATTGCAATATTTTGGGGCTTATAGACACTGTGGCCTTTAATTCGCTAACGAAGCCCGATTTTTTCAGATTTAGGGTGTTCTTCCGGGCATGTTCTCACCAAAACGAAGTCTGTGACTCCCCACATTTCTGACATAACTAACGCGTCATCTTACAGTCCGTGGTAAAAGTCTCAGAAAAAAATCAATGTTGGAAATTTTTCAGGCAAACGTCCTTAAGAGTTCAAGACGGCAGCATCTGTTATTAGCTAGCATTACAAGCAGGTAGTGAGTGCACAGGAGAAGCTGAACCTCCCATGTAGCCCTTTGCATACATTTGATTACAGGCTTGGGTAATAAATACCTGTTTCTCAACTTCCCTTTTAAGTTCTTCCAGCTCCACTTTGTGCAGTTCCTTTAAGGCTGCAATATTTTCATGCAATGTATTTACTTGCTGGTTGCTTTCTTGCATCTTGCTTTGAAGGTCTACATCCAAAGACCTGGTTCTCTCTTTACGGTGTTCAGGGAGGTCTGGCGATCCAGTGGATGTACTCTCACCAACAGCATGTGGTGTACCAGTGGTTATATATTCTTTGTTCTTTTTAATGATTGTAGTGTTCTTGGCTTTGCGTAGCTCATCGAGGCGTCTCTTTAGATCTGAAACTTGATGCTCAAGCTGAAATGAGATAAGTAGACTACTGCTAAGGTACTAACATAAATGAGTTAGATTGAAATAATTAAAATTGACTATTTAATTTACATAACAATGAAGCAAGGTTGATAACTATGTAGAAAACTTAACGGGACAACAACATGATAGAGTCCAAATTGGAAGCCAGGAATTGCAGCTGTAGACAGCTGTTTCCACCTAGTTGGGTCTCATCAGCATGGTGTAGCAGCAACCAGTAGAACAACCAGCTTGTGGACCCATCGTCTTGTACATGTAAATGTACGTGATAATGACCTCAGATGTTATGTACAGTATCTGAAAACATCTGTACTTATGTACAGTATCTGAAAACAATAGAAATTTAAATTTGGCTAATTAATTCCTACTTAGCTTTTTGCTTTTTTCTATGACGTTATATTGCAATTAGGTGTATCAACCTTGCTTCATTGTTATGTTTCTATTTTTGTCTGATCAGATCTTTTACAGATCCTACAGTACGTATACCAGCAGCATTGTCATTTGCAGTCCCTTGTATCATTGTATTTACTATTTTACAGTTCTTTGAAATGTAGCCAAGCCTCTGAAATTTACCAGGCCTCTGCATGAAAGTGAGAATTGGCATGACCAGTTTAGTGGCTAGCAGACAAAAGAATAAATTACAGAGTAGCTAGGTTTGTATCAAAAAAAGTCAACTCTAGCCTTGATTCTGCACAGTAGGCCTGATCACTAAAGCAAAGAACTGTAAAATGGAAAATTACTTAGCTTGGTTAAAATGTAGTCCTCAGGAATAAATTAGTCTGTAATAATTAGTTATTGGAATAAATTAGCCAAAAATGAATGGCCTTTTGGGACAAATTGTAATTAGACTGTGTAATGAAAAAGCATCTAGTCAAGTGCTTTAGTTAGTCCTCAGGAATAAATCAGTCTTGGGAATAGACTAGTCATCAAACAGGTCAGACACTATCAGCCAATCTTTTGCCAGCACACACCTCCCATATGAGAACACTTCCTCAAGGTCCCACTTGCCTGTGAGCAGGTTCTCATGCACTGCGGCAGGAGCATCCACAAAGCCACAAGAGACAAGCTAGCATGTCGGCTCTTTTACTGGCTTGCTTGCTCTCCAGCTTGTCTCTTGTGGCTTCAGTGCCCTGCACTGCAGCATGAGCAGCGGCAAAGCCACAAGAGACGAGCTAGCATGCCAGGTCTTTTACTGGCTTGCTTGCTCTCCAGCTTGTCTCTTGTGGCTTCACTGCCCTGCTGTAGTGCATGAGAGTGCCTGGTCCCAGTGACCTACATATGCCTCCTTTTTCCCTCCCAAAGCCAGGTACCTCTTGTAAGGATGCAAGACTCATTTTTAGAACTCAAGTATGGGAGGACTCCTCAAAAAAGCTGTGGAATCAACCACCTACAGTTTATAACCCTCACCTTGTTTCTCATTAGAACATTCCCTTTTTAAATCTGCACCCCCCTTCCTAATCCCCCCCCCCCCCCCCCCCCGTCAATGGAGGGCAACCTCTGGCACAGGGCCTCACTGCTGCAATATTTCTTTTTTTTATTAAGTAGCTGCAAACTTTAAAGGTGCTGACACAACAACCAGGGTGTCAGCATCTGTGGAGGAAAGGGGGAGGGGAGGGGAGGGGTGCGGATGCAAAATGGAATGTCCCACTCTTCCAAACATCCATTCGTGTTTCTAAGCTTATATAAGTTAATTCCATAAACACGGAAAGTGTTTTCTATTTCTTCAGGAGTGCGCTTTTGACATGAACAAAGCGATTGACCTGACCTGCCACGGAGATGCAGGTTTCCACAATTTAAGTTTTTACAAAAACTTACAACTTGTAATCAATTTATGAAAAGACTGCACAGTATGAACTTGTATGCTCATGTGAGCAGTCTTTGTTTTATGTCAAATTTTAATTGTAAACATTTGAAGTCTTGCAGTTTTTCCTTACCTCTTTGATTCGTGCCTGAGAGAAAGAATCCACAGAAACTCCCTCGCTTGTTTTTCGAGTTCCACTCGCTGTTCCAAAAGTTTTGCCCCTTCCACTAGACGTTGAACTCTTCCGAGTTGCCATTTTACCAAGCTAACGTGATCTTGTCACGCTCGGCTGGGATCTGGACCGAAGGTTACCGAGCAAACAGGCGTGGATGCTAAGCGCTTCTCCGCCATTTTGGGAAAAAACATTCAGCCACGATGGAACTTTTATAGTAGAGTTAAATTTGATTTGACAGCGATCGAAGGACAAAAATGCCACTAAATATTCTTCGAGGCCTCTTTAGAGGTGCCACACGAGGCGTGATGACGGGAAAGAGGGGGAACAAGAACTTTTACAAAGGTATTTTCTTTTGGCATCATTGAATTCGAGCGATATAGTGCAGTGAAGTCGGCAATGTTGATTATTTTCATGGGTTGGTTGTCTTTGTACACTCTGTAGAGGGTGGTAAAGGGGGGAGGGGGGGGTCAAGATCACGTTTCACGGAAATGAATTGGTCCTTTCACAATTCATTTATTCATACATTCAATTTACGGGAAATAAAATCGACATTTCACGTTTCACTAAAACAAAATGGCATTTTTTGACACGAACTTACGTAATTTATGATATTTGAAAGTTACGCCCAAGTACAGTCTTGTTAGATGTCTTTATCATCCGTTTGCTTCTTGTTCTGTGCGCAGCAAAAAGAAATCCGATCAAGGACACGAAGAGGGATGATTGTCCGGTCACGGTTACGCAATATTGTTAATTAACGTCGAAAGTAAGAGCTAGAAGACACAACCAGAATCCCGGTTCAAACGAATTAAATACTTCTTTCTCATTTCACGGAGAATTAGTTTGGAAAATCACGGTTCATGGCTTCTAATTAAATCACGATTCACGAGAAAAATTTAAGCCATTTCACATTTCATGAGAAAAAAATTAGGCCAATCACAAATCACGAAAATACCCTTTACCACCCTCTCTGTAGGGGAAGGTTGGTGCAGTAAGGGTGTTTTATTTTTAATTATATAAAATCGTAATAATTAAAAAATAATAATAACTAGCAAATTTCGAATTACTCTCCCATTTTGATTGGTTCTTACTTGTAATGTGTTGGAGGACAGACGCATAGATGACGTCATTGGCTTTGTTTCCTTATTATATCAAACAAGTTGATTCCATGTTGCCGAGTATCTGTTCAATAATAGATCACAGAAGACATCAATATGTGGTGAGAACATCAGTGACACAATCTCCTAACAGCTTGTTTGCCACTTTTTTGTTCTTACCGCATTTTGACATCATCCATGATCTTTTACTAAACAGATGCACAGCAACATGGAATCTATTTATTAAACTAAGCTTGTATAGGCATTTGTTGCCAGAAAGGGCTCACTCCTTTCAGTATTTTTGTCGAAAGCAAGAAATGTACAAATTTTGAATCTCTTCATTAGGAGACCTCCATAATTTATTCATAAAAAATATCAAGTATCAAATGGTAAAATGAGAGCTTTCCAACCCACTGGTGTGAGTGAATATGTGCTGTTTGTGGACCAGTAATCAGGGCTCTCATCAAGTTTTGATTCACCTGTAGCCTTGCTCTCCACACCCTTTAACAAAATTGTTACTATGTTGGTGAATTCTATCAACAACAGGCAATTTCACTGGTTGCATCAAGGGAAAATAAATCATACTCAGCCATAACAGGCATTACAGGTTACCACCCGTAATGAAAGCCCCGGTGAGGTCTTCTGCTGGTCTTTGCTCAAGCTCCCAAATATTCTTTGATGCAGATGTACATGTACTGAACACTGTTTTAACAGTGTTTTAACTACCCTCAATGTTTAAAAACATTGCAGGTAGTTAAATTGCCAAATTTTCATTGCAGGACGTGGAGTCAGAAACCCAGGTTTCCACACAAGAAAAGGTAAATATAACATAAGATAAGATATCTTTTTGTCACATTAACAGAATTTTTGGGGGGATAGCAAGTTTTCTTTTAGTACTCTATACATGTAGTTGTGGTTACAGCACCTCAGGCAACAGACCCCAGCCTAAAAAAAAAAAGATATATTATGCCACATAGTGGCTAACTCAGCAAACAAGTGTCTAGCATTAACTATACTTTGCACAACCCAGCAAGATGTCTGTGCCATGGAATCTTGTGGCAAAAAGTAATAAAATTTTATTATTCTTAGTTGGTGTCAATTTTAGCATGCAAGTCTATACTTCTGTGTATGGTGGGGACCCACAATAAAATGGCAGTGGCCAGAATTCGGAAAAGTGCCTGAATGGGAGTATTTTCACTATTTTGGCTTAACTTTTAACTTGGCAAATCAATATAATTAACAAGAGCAAACACATACAGTCATGTATTTTAAAATATTTAACTCAATTTTAAAGCAAAATTGGCTGGCTCTCTCTCTATAGGTGGTTATATGATAGTTCGGAAGAAAGTAGCAGAGTTCATTGTTCCAGATTTGACTGGCTTTGAGGTATTAAATCCATAATTAAAGAAATCTCTGGAGTAAGATGTAATGATAGACAAGGGTCTATTTGCTGCCTACACAGTCAAGCTATAAAGGTCACACATCAATTGAAACAGTATCACTGAGTTCTCGGTAACAGGCAGTTTTTTTTGCGGTATGGATTTTCAGAATGTATCCTACTTCTCTTCTGTTGTACAGCATAATTATCTGTGCTGTAAGAACTGCTTCCGTTCTTCAGATTCTGTTATTCACATGTTTTTCAAAATTTTTGTTATGGTGATTAGAAAAAGGGTAATTGTGTCATGTTTGTTTGTGAGACTTAAGTGTCACTGCACCTCCACCTCACTGTAAATAGGTTCTGGTGAACTGTTTGCGAGAAAAACCTGACAGAATGCTGTATAGGGAACCTGCTGTGCACTATCTTTCCATCCAGGGGGGATTAGTAAATATTATTATATGCCTAGTTATTTCATTCTGCAAAAACCAGAATTACCTCTGTTGGTGAGGGTGACTTTGTATGCATTACCTTAATTAGTCTAAGAGGTGTTATTTTAAGCAATGCTAAGCGGTGCTATTTTTAGTGTCTTGCTCACTCTACACCTGAGTTTTGCAGCCGAACAGACCAGCACTTATTACCCATTACAACGGCATTAAATAGCAAGGAGTATTTTGTGTCTCCCACCCCATTGGAATGGGATGCTTGTCCATTGCATGTTTACCTTCAGTAACTCAGGGGTTTCATTCATTTTTTGGGCAAACTTACTGGCTGTGAGGATGATGTTGTCTGGCTGGTTTAACCATCTAGAGTAAAGATTTTCATATAAAGAGGCTTAATTCAAAAAGTTTTTCCTGCCTGTGAAAACCAGTTGCCCTCCTGTTGAAAAGTTAATGAAACCCCTGTCGAGCATGTAATTTGGTGGTACCCGTTTATACATCTACGAGAAGGGTTGCACCACGAGAATTTAATTTGCCCAAGAAGACAACAGAGTGACCCCAGCCAGTGCTCAACCCCAGACTGCTGATTTCGGATTCTAGCATGCAACCATTACCTTGCCACACCTCCCCCACTACTTCATATTCATAGATAATCCCAATATAGCCATTGCATCTTTTCAATAAGAATATAACTGTCACTCTGAATGAAAAACAGGACTACTATAATTAATATATATTTTTCTTTCTTGCCAGTTGAAGCCATACGTCTCTTACAAGGCTCCAAAAACTGCCATACGAGAGCCAACACCTGAAGGCCTCTTGGCAAGCATCAAGGAGAAAATTCATTTACTCAAGTACAGAGAAACGCCATAAAGACAACATATGGACAATTACAAATTTATAACTTTTCTTTACCGTTTCGTGTACTACTCTAATGAGGCGGGCTTAGAGAATTTACCTGCAACACTTGTAGAGAATTGAAGAAGAAGAGTAAGAACCCACGTGTAAGAACCTAGTAAGTGGTTTAACCCTTTAACCCCTAAATTTTCACCATAAAATGCCGTTTTTAACCGTTAAATCAGCTTTTTGGCTGCCATAACGCTAAATGGGCCTTAGTTTTGCTGAAAAAACTATTTTTGTCACCAAAAAGATAGATTTCCCGAAGATTAGGCACAAAAACGTAAAAAATTTTAATTTGGCGCCTGCGCATAAACCAATTTTGTTTTTCTTTTGCAATTGCCCGTTCCGATTTTTTTTCTTGCCCCTTTTCTTTGCTTTTTCTCGGCCATTTTACTCTCGTTACCTTTTGCGTTTCATATTCGTTCTGGCTGCCGTAAAAAGTTGCTTGCTTGCTCTTCTGGGAAGTGGATCCCCTGTGGTGCAAAAAGCAACTTCCGGGAGCCGTTGCTAGGGGAGTATTTTGAATATGACGTTTTTTCCGTCTGCTTTTTTGACGTCATTCATGTCACGGCCTCACCCAGAACCTTACTCTGGACAAAAAGATATTGAAAACAACCGGCGAAATATAACTGATCAGTATTTCGCCGAAGCAACGGGCTCTTGTGGAGCATTTCTCCCGGCTTCGTGGAACGGATGTATTTAAAGACCATTAGAGAGCTTGATGAGGTCTTCGACAGTACCGGAACGACAGGAAAAATTCCATTACGGTACGTAAAAAAGCAACACAACTGATTGAATCATTTTGTTTGCTGGTCGCGGTAGCGACTGGTTAGTTAATCGTCATAATGCAAGAATGAAAACAAAAAAAACAAAAAAAAGAAAGAAAAAAGAAAGGATTTTGCTTTCCATGTCACTGTGCAGCAGTTAGGCTGGACTACTCTACTTGCCGGCAGAACTCGTGAAAGCTACCTGTTCTGTTTGCACACAGCTATAGATCCTTTTCAAAAACAATGATAGAAAGATGCTAAATAACTTACTTTCTATAATTCTACTTTTCATAAACGGCTGTAAATTCAGTTGAAATTCTTTTGTATGCGTTTTAAAATCTGCCTTACAAAACTCGTCTGAGGGTAAAAATTCTTTCGAATAAATCAACTAAAAAACATTTAATACTTACAAAATAATTTATGAGTGGCATTCATTCATGAAAAATGGTATATTCTGCTTTTTAAAATACTAGATTTGTTCTCCCTCTCTACAAGAATTACACTAGCAAGAATGTTGTTTTACTGTTTACGAGACCATGTTGTAATTAAGATTATTTCTTGAGCACAACGCTAATCACTTAAAAGAAGATTAGATTTGATTAGATGTGTAGACTTGCGAAAAACGTCATTAAAAATTACTTCTCTTGATATATGGCACTGACCTTTTGTAATTAAGCATGGCTATATCGAGATAAAGAAAAAAGAAAAGAACAGCAAAAAAGATGACAAAATATACGGTGTTTTTACTTGTCACAATTTTCTCTCGATTATTTTAAGATATGCACATCTAAAAGCAACTATGACATCTTGTGGATATAACAGATCATCTACCCTCCTTCCTCAAAACATTGACGAGAACCAACGAAACGTGACAAACCAGCATCGCCAGTGAGACCGTGTTTGACCACATTTCCAAACACCCTGGAGAGAGTTAAAAATACGACGCGCAGCGCAGTATTTTTGACGCGCTTCCAGGTGTAAAATGTGGTAAAAGACTTGATGATATCTCTCAGTTAGTACGCGCGCTGATTGGTCAGTTTAGCGGGCTGTATTCTACTGTACGGCCCGCCCGCTAAAATTTAAGCTGTTTTTGTTGCCAAATGTTTCGTGATTTATGGCCAAGTGTTCTTAACTTAACGTTTTCTCGGTCCGTACTGTAAGTTATGGATCCTCGATTTAAGGATACTGTAAGTTATGGAGTCTCCCCATCGACTTACGGCCCAAGCACTTCGCGATTGGGCCATAAGTCGATGGGGAAAAAAAACTCATCTGTAAACAATGACGCAAGCTATGATCTCCCTATACGTTCGAAGTCCTTGTTGAAAAAAACTGTAAATTTTAGGTCTACTGTTTAATTAAATAAATTCAAATCTATTTTCAAATGTTGTTACAAAAATGATTCTCGCCCTTTTAACCTTGTATGAACTTTCGCAACATCTCTGTGAAATAAGCACAATATCGAAATTAGTCTCTATTTGCGGCTGCGCAGAAGCATGCTTTATCATGTGATTGACAACAAAGTTTTGGTCTTGGCAAGTTAGTGCAAAGACCTCTGCCTCGCTGCATACGATGCTAACACCATGGAGGAAAAAACTACGGATTGTTGTGCACTTTCAAGGCTAGCCATGAGATAAAGGTTCAGTGTTGCAACTCGTGAGGGAAAGCTCATGAAGTTAAACCTCGTTCCTGTTTTGCGCTGAGTGAGTGCTTTTGTTCACTTCTGAAGCGAACAGGTGATATTTTTATTAATTGCGTTTCAGTGAACATAAGAAGGGATGTCTCTGGCTGTCTGAACGAACAATAACATTGACGTTTTTACAGCAATTAAACGTTTCCTATGAGACTTAAGTTTCCTTCAATCGACTTGCAAATTCAACAAGCCGTAACGTATTTCTTCAAGTAAAAATAAAATACGATATGGTGGAGAATCTGGTTTATTTTACGAAAGGCCACCTCAGCAATTGATTAAGTTAAGCCAAAATTTTGCTTTCACAGCCAAGACGAAGCCACCTTTCAAAAGTACTTGTTAGCTTTCACTGCTTTCCAACAATTTTAACACCGTTCATCTTTGTTCAACCCATGTTAGCGAAGAACATATTAAAACAACTCTGTCGGTTACAAGATTTGGTTGTGGTCAAAAATCAGAAACTCAACTACACGGGGAACGTTGTAAAGAATAATATCGATTGCGCTATCATAGTTTAGTTACTAGCTGCTTTTTTCTCTTGGCAATTACTGGCTGACAAACGTCATTGAGAATTATTTCAATGTGTTGCGTGGGTGTAGAAGACTAAAACGCTTGGAATAATTATTCTGGAAAAACTTCATTGTAATGCGTTGCGAAGTCGCGCAGCGATTAAAATAAAAGCTCTCTTCTGGATGGCATTTAGCTGTTGAAGAGGCAAAGCTAACGATTTTAGTGGTTAATAGCGGCCGCTACTGAATTTCTGGTCTAGTGTTGCAAGGGGAATGAGCGAGTGAAGGCTGGTGTTATGGAGTGGCAAAACGAGTTCGGTGAGCTGTATCGTACGGAAAGGTAACTGAGAACTCTTTCACTTCCTATGATGTCTCAAAATTTGCTGTTTATAGGTTTCACAATGTCGTTGTTTTCGTTCCAGTCTTGCAGGGAATTTGTTACTTGTAACATGTGTATCTAAAAGCAAGGTGCTCGTGATAATTAAATATGCTTGCTGCAAAGCCGGTTTGATGGTTTTAGCGCGGGGAGATAGATCATCGCTACACGAAACTTAAGATTTTCAACGTTGTGGCAATGCAATGTTGTCTTTTACAGCAGGCATCCTTAGAAAATGAATGGATATTTAAAACGTCAATGAAGATCGATGCTCAAAAGAGTGAATACAGTGGGTTATTTCATTTGCGAGGGAGGTTTGTCACTGTTGTGTTGGGAAGTAAATTCATATTGATTGCACTTTTCATCTCGCGACTAAATTGATTCTGTTAATTGTTGCCACATAGAATGCTAATGGATAGCTTGATGTTTTTATCGTTCTTTTATTGGAAGTGGCGGCCTTAAACGTATACCTTACTGCTTGTGCTATTTCTGAGACAAACACAGCTGATTGGACAATTTATTTACTGAATCAATACTGAAAGTCGGATTCTGAATAACCACATTGACCGACAGAAGACCAGAATAAGTAGTTATTGCACGCACGTGAAAACGTTTGCGCGTGCGCAGTATAGCGCGTATCTACTCATGGGGTATTTTGTTGTGCCGTTAATATCGATTGAAGGCTACACAGAGTAAAAAAAAGTACATGATACTTTAATATTTTTACGAGGTTTTTTGTGAAGTATGGTAAGTTAGTCTAAAAAGGACTGACCAAAAGCTATGCATGACAACCTTCTAATAAATACCACACCGACCGCGTCAAACTCTTCCAAAGGTACCTTCAGGTATTTGTTATTATCCAATAATGCATGCAATAAATCGCTTATTTACCGTACAATTATATACGCAGCAAATATCGAAGATGGTTGCCAAAGTGAACAAATTAAACTTCCCATCCAAGGTATGAAATCGAGTACCTCATTCCAACCATTTTATCTTCAATGCTCATTCACTTATAAATCCTTTATCAGTTGAACCGCTTAGAAAGATAAACTATTTACTACCTTCATTGCTATTCTTATGTTCCTACACATAGATCATACAGTTTTAATCATACTAATGTCGCTGCCGATATGGAAACGTATAAGATATACAACATGCATGAAGTCTCAACTACCTCGGCAACTGAAGTCTCCAGCACCTAAGGAGACACTTTCATGGGGATTTTTCCGTATTTTTTGGTCAAAACAGCGCTCTAATGAGGACTGAAAAACTTATATCGTACACTAAGTGCTTTTAGAACGCTATGATAGAGAATCTTGACGGAAGAACAAATTGCAATCACTTTTTATAGCCATGCACATTTCCAACACATGACAAAGTTTGAAAGAGTCTGTTAGACTTTTTCAATTTTACGTCATCACACTAGCTAGTACATGCGCAACTCATTACAACAACCAATTCATGGCTTCAGTGCGCTTTTTTGAAGTAATTTTTAAAAAGACTAGACCAATATTTTAAGATGTTCATTAATGACCATAGTTCTTCTGGTTCTTGAGTCATTCCCATTATAGTGCCCTTGTACCATGAATTTTACTCCTGCGCCAGCATTCTTTTTTCTGCGATGGATAGCTTAGTGCAGGCTTTCAAGTAGCTACCGATTCAAATACACCATGCAAGTTATTCCCCTGGGTTGAAAGAGACTGAGAGAGGACAAAACCCATATTCTGGATCTTAAAGTGATCTTCTTTTCTCTAGTCAACCGTGGCTCAGTATATGCGCTTTAGTTGGGATCGACAACAAGTAATTAATCTATAAAAATTAGATGCATGAAGGGAATACAATGGACCAACGTATTGTCATGATATTGAGTCGAGTGCCTCTATCAGTTACACATACCAGTCGCACAACACCGAAAATTAAACTCAGCCGTATTTCAGTGAAGTTGCAAACAAAAAGCCAAAAGACATATTTGGAACGTAGAGGCTTACACCAGTTTCACAGGTAGGGCAAATTTGGTGAACCTTTTTTTAAAGTTGAACAAGTGATGTAGAAAAAAAAGAGCGTAGTTCCATTGAATAATTGTATCTTAGTCCACTTTGAAATAGAACGTCTTTGCATGCAATGGTATATTAAAATTTATTCTGGGAGTAAAAATTCGCATTCTTCAAGTTCGTTCAGGCTTTCAACTACCACTCTAACGAAAGCTTTTGAACAGTAGTTTTTGTTAATTTGGAACTTTTTACTGCGCTGCACAAGGTGGTTTTAATGTAGCTGCAATGATGTTATAGGTAAGAGCTGTTTATCACACTGCCTAAAGGAGATCGAACTCATATATAAGCCTGTGAAACCTTTGCTTGTCATCATTCAAATGAGAGCGGATGATAGAGCAGCAATGCTTCGTATGACGTTGATATCGATTGTGTTTTGTCAAGATTTGGCAAAACTGAATTTGGATTTTTCTCGTGCATGTCTTGACAATTTTAAAGCTGGCCATTTTGGGAAGTGAATTTCATCATTATGAGATCGATTGGAACACACACAAAATATTTTAAATTCTTGCGACTAAGAATTTTATATTTCTGTTCGTATCATGCCAACTAATCAACATGCTCTTTGCCGCTCAGTTACATAAGGAACATAATAATTTGATATCGCCATGGCAACGTTGTAAACACCGTCTAAGCACTTGAATGTCAAGGACCAGGGTTCGTCATAACTACCAAAAATATACCTTTCTCCACCCCTCACAGCACTTTTTTGTACGTTATTTATCGTTGTCTTCGTGTGAAACATGAAAAGGATTTTCCGCAAAATTTTGAAATGTTGCCTTTTCTTTCAAAAGTTCATTTTTGATTGTACTACGTGGGTATAAACGAGGAACGGTCCTATTGCATGCATTCATAGAGAAAATTCATACAGAATTTCTTTTGAATTCGCTTCTTACAGCAAATTGTAGAAACTGAAGTAAGACTGAAATGTTGGTTTTCGCAGAGAGACAGGAACAGGCAGGCTGATATAATTCCCCTCAAATACACAACCGAGTGGAGAACTGTGACTATATAGCAAATTACACAACTAATATTCTGATTTAGCTAACCCAGATACAAGGCCCGCAAATTTCATCAGGCACGTTTGGATTTCAGTCCGGCTTTTGCTATGGCAATTTCAAAACAAATAACAACGTAACGGCAACAACGCTGTTATGCAACCGGTAAGTCACTTGAGACGTAGTGTTAAAATGTCAAAAGATATAGACATGATTCAACAACCAACCTTTTACGAGTCATCTGGAAGCTAAATGACTAGTAAAAGGACAAACAAAGTTTAAAGACAGTGGTTTGATCATTTGCCATCAGAATCGTCAAAAGTAAGTGCTTAACACAGTTGATTTTCGCAGAAAACCGATTAGCGCTGTGTATGTAGTCCGCCTATGTTCCGTAGAAAAGTGAACGCGCACATAGGTTGTGTTGTGACAAAGATCCCGTCAGTCGATGTACATTTTTCTTTGTTGGGACCGAATGAACAAGAACCACTCTTGTACGAGAAGCGATTTGTTGACCTCCGGAAATAGATCTTCAGTCTCCATACAGACTGGGCAGCCAGGTCAAACCACAATAACCGGGTCTCAGATGCAGATCAGGAATCGTAAATTTACGGCACTACCGGTTACCCAACAAGCAAAAGAATGATCTACATCGTACATGGTTGCGTAAGTTGCAATGAGTGTTCAAAACAAATCGGTACTAATTAAAGAGCACATTATGAAGGCCGTAAAGTCTTCTAAGTCAATCCACAGGTTGAAAGTGTGGGAGATTCAAACTCTTTGAATCTGAACATGACTTCAACTTTGATTTAAACTTCGAGTTCAATTTTGCTATCAGTATTAATTGGGTTAATTGACTTTAGGAATGATTTTAGTAGTATTTTTGACTATGACTGTTTGATTTTGACAGTAACTTAATCACTGTGGGTGACCTACCTTTGGCCACGATTTTGATCAAGCCTTGACTTTAACTTTGTTTAGACGTTTTAAGCCTTGACTTTGACTTTGGTTATGAGTTTTAAGCCTTGACTTTGGTTATAAGTTTTAAGCCTTGACTTCGACTGTAGCTGTGGGTTCTAAGCCTCGACTTTGGTTACCGGTTTTAGCCATATCTTCAGTTTTGAGTTTCAAACCGTGACTTTGATTACGCTTTTTAAGCCTTGACTTTAGTTAGTTAAACCCTTGCCTTTAACCCAGGTTGTGAATTTTCAGCTTTGACTTAAACATTAGTTATGATCACATACTCGGCATGATTTCAACTTTGCTCATAATTTTGTCTAGGATAGTGCATTTAACTCGACTTTGACTCTAGACAAATGACTCGAGTTATGATGTTCACTTGCATGGTTGTGCATTTAACCTCGCCGGCTTGTTGTTGTTGTTTTTTTTTTAGGTGTGACTTTGACTCTGGTTAAGAGCATACCTGATAATCACGCGTTATTTGACATTTTCTTTGCCGAGAACAGTTGAGGTAGCTTATGTTAAGGCGAGGATCTACCTGAATTTAAGTGAAGTTTTAGGAAATTAAAGAGGGATTAATAGGAAAAAAAAGAGGTTTGACAGTTGAACGCCCCCTGAAAGGACACCCCAGGTTGGTGGGCAACTGTTTGTTGTACGTCTACCAATTTTTAGCTTCAAATTCTAATTTTAAAACAACATCAAATCTTCAAAATTTCCCGATTTCCATAAATTTTACTAATCCTTTGAGAAAAACTATTTATTCCCAAATATACCCAAAATCCACCAAAAAGGTTACAAAACAGCCCGAAACAGCCCAAAACATAGATATGTTGGATGAGCAAAGAGATTTTTGACTGCTTGAGACGTGAACGAGATATTTGCGTTAAAACCATAATACCCAACCAAAATACGGTCTTCATGTTAACCCCCGCCTTATGGTATGTCATACTTTTACACCTGTTAATCGCGGCGTCTGTGCATCGTCTTTAGAGAAGCTGTAGTTGCACCGTCAGCACA